>NC_092336.1:168772500-169072500 GCF_046630445.1 Rutidosis leptorrhynchoides
GTTGACTATGTTTGACCAAGGTTGACTTTTGAGTTGACTTTTGGTTGACTTTGACTTTCAGTTGACTTTTGTTGACTTTCTAATTAAGGAAACTTTCCTAACTTATAAACTTTCCTAAAATAGCAACTTTCTAAATTTGAAAACTTTCCAAAAATAGAAACTTTCCAAAAATAGAAACTTTTCAAAAATAGAAACTTTCTAAAAATAGAAAGTGTGTGTCCGTAAGCTGTTCCGATCAAACCATTGCATATTGAGTAATGTTCTATGTCTACTTGCAACATGTACAATAGCTATCATACTAAGACTTGACCTGAGTTATTTATTTATATCGACCTGCTTTATTTATAGGTCGGCGTTGTGATCATTCCTGATCACTGTACTACTTTTGCTGTCCGCTTATTTTTGTGGTTTCTTCTTTTGCTATTAAGGTGAGTTATAGTCCCGTTTTTACATACTTTTCAAAGTATATTTTTGGGATGTGATTACATGCATTTTATTTCACGTTTAGACACAAGTAACAATTAAATTTAAATTATTCATTGTGAGTTGGACAAAAATATACCCTAGTCTGGTAACTGTAATCATTGGTTTCTACCGGTGAACGCGAATCCTACGGATAGATCTATCGGGTTTGACAACCCCATTTCGAGCTATTCGCGCTAGCAATTTATAATCGGAATGTTTAGTACTTCGTATTTTGTTGTAGATACACTGTCCGGTGTATATTATTATTGTGTTTGGCAAGGGTAAATAAAGGGTTAAGTGGTTACCAGGTGGCTCATTGATAATGGAATAATGTTTAATGTTTTCTAACATTTTTAAATCTTGTGGTCTAAAGTTTATTCAATTATTTAAACCTATAATTCACTCAACCTTTGTGTTGACAGTTTACTCGCATGTTTTCACAGGTACTTGAGTTTATGTGATGCTTCCGCTGTGTTTAGAAGAGTCTGCATGCATTTGGGCAGATTTTTATGAAACAATTTATGAAACTTTGGCTTGCATTCGGTTTTTGAATAATTAATACTTGTAGGTTGTTGACAATGTTTTGTGTCAACTTTGGATTATTAATATGTTGGGTTACTTTTAAACTACATATTTTGGTATGCTTTTCTTTTTGGGAAACCTTTGAAATAAAAGAATGCAATGTCGTTTGTTAAATTCATTTAAGTTTGATCAAGCTGTGGGACCAAGTGACGGAGCCGTTAAGTGTATTGACGGGGCCATCACAGTTGGTATCAGAGCTCTGGTTGTAGGGAACTAGGCGGTCTTAATGTGGTCAACCCATGGTTCTTAGGGTGCATTAGAGTCTAGTCTACAGCCCGACCCTTTTGCTATAGCATTATTATGCACTTCATTTCGTATGAGTTTTATCATAAGCATTTATTCTATGTTGTATGTGGTTTGCGGTTTTACTGTTTGCAGATGTCAACTTCGAGCGATAACTCCGTTGCTGCTCCTGCTCCTTCATCTACTGCTAGACATCATGCTGGTCAACCTAGGATTGATGATCCTGTTCACTACTACTTTTCCACCCTTACTCACATGAACAGGGCTTATAATGAAGTGATGTGTATTAATGCGCTTAGTGATTGTATGTTTACTTTGCCACATAACGATATGATGGACCAGATTCGAGCTAGTATGGATTCGTTTGTTAGCTTCAAGAACAATGTTGGGTTCGAGAATCGTAAGCGTAACCGTGAAGTTGACGCTAGGTTCGAGGCTCTCGAGAGCACAGTTCGTGGTTTGAAGGCAGAGTTGGAAGAAGTGAAAGGAAGGTTGCGGAAGTATGAGCCTCCTGCCGAGACTCATGCCGGCCCAGCTTATCACACCTGCTCTAAGCAGATGTGATATGATGATTCATGATTGATTACTTATTCCATAAGACTTAATGTCCTTTCATACATACATTTTTGGGTTATGTACGGCGTTTTGCCGAGAATTTTATTAAGGTTTTGTTATGGGATGTTTTTCATTATGTATGGATGGTTATTTTTATGACGTCTATTATCATTATCACATTTTATTTCAGATGTTGTGACTCTTGGCATGTTATATTATGCGTAATGTAGATCATGTATGTAGGTGCTATGTATGTTGTATGATGTTATCATAAAATATGTATGCATGTGGTGGTTATTTCTATAACAATCATAACTGTCATGTTATTACTCATAGTGTTTACTGACTATTATCTTAATGGTTAATCTTTTCATGTTCGATCTATTCCTTTATCACACTGGTATTATTCTTAGTACTAACCGTTATGTTATTCTGTTTTGAAGATCATGCCTCATAGAGAGTCCAACGAAGCCCGTATTTAACGTCTTATTACCAAATGGATAGCTACTGCTATGGCAGCAAATGCAAATGCAAATGCTAATGCTAATGCGAACAACAATCAAGTGGGGTGCTCCCACAAAACGTTTATGGCGAGTCGTCCACAGGAATTCAGTGGTACGGAAGGACCCATAGGACTTACCCGCTGGTTCGAGAAAATCAAGTCTATTTTCAGGGTTAGTCGAGTCCGAGAGGAGGACAAGGTTAGTTTTGCTAGCTGCACTTTGAAGGATAGTGCATTGACATGGTGGAACAACTTGGTTAATAGTTTGGGAAATGATGTGGTTTATGGTTTAACCTGGAATAATTTCAAACAAAGAATGATCACCCGTTATCGTCCCCGGGGTGAGCTTAAGAAGTTAGAGGTTGAACTTAAAAACTTGAAAATGAAGGGCACCGAATTAGATGCCTATGAGCAGAGATTCTTTGAGTTGACTTTGTTGTGCCCTAATGTTTATGCCGATGAGAATCTTAAGATTGAAGCTTACATTGATGGGTTGTCTGAGAAAATCGAGCATGGGGTCGAGTCTAGTGAGCCCCGGACTATTGAGGCCGCGATGTCTATGGCTCATAAGTTGAATGATAAGATCTTGAGAAGAAGCAAGGCTGCTGTAACTGAACCTAGTGAAGAGGCTGTTAAGAAAGCTGATAATGGGAAGAGAAAGTGGGATAATAACCGCAATCAAAGCCAAGGTCAGCAGAAAAAGCAGGATACTTCTGGTTCAAATAACCGCAGTCAGTGTGTGTGTCCACGTTGTTACAAGGCTCATGATGGTTTCTGTACCGTGACTTGCAAGAGGTGTTCCAAACAGGGACACGTTGCTAAGGATGGTACGGTGCTTCTGCTGGGTTCTGCTACTCCTGCTGCAGGTGGTAATAATGGTAATAACGCTGGTAATAGAGGTGGGAATGGTAATGGTAATGGAAAGTCGAATAATGGTGGTAATCCGAGGGTTTGGTACGAGTGTGGGAAGCCGGGGCATTTCCGTGATGCCTGTCCCAACAAGAAGACTGCAGAGACTGCGCGTGGTAGAGCGTTCAACATTAACGCCAGGGATGCTGAGGAAGATTCTAAACTTATTACGGGTACGTTCTCGGTCAACGATTTATCAGTTTATGTACTATTTGATTCAGGGGCTGATTTGAGTTTTTTGTCGAGTAAATTAAGTCCAAAAATCAAATCACCGTTAACTTCTTTAGACAATATTTATGTTGTTGAAATAGCTAATGGTAAAGTGCTTACTGCTAAGACTGTGTATCGTAAGTGTAACATTAATCTGGCGGGTAGAGATTTTGAGCTAGATTTGGTACCGATTGAACTTGGTAGTTTTGACATTATTATTGGGATGGATTGGTTATCTGCGAATCGTGCTGAGATTGTGTGTTATAATAAAGCTATTCGTATTACTAATGTGGTTGGAGAGCCGCTGATGGTTCTTGGAGATAAGAAATGCAGACAGTTAAATCTTATTAGCTATTTGAAAGTTCATAAACATCTTCGCAAAGGCTATCATGCTATTCTAGCCCATGTTGTTGATTTCGAAAAAGAAACGAAGAGCGTTGGTGATGTTCATGTTGTTAGAGATTTTCCTGAGGTATTTCCCGAAGATTTACCTGGCCTTCCGCCGCAACGCGCAATAGAATTTCAAATTGATCTTGTTCCCGGTGCTGCTCCTGTAGCACGTGCTCCTTATCGTCTTGCGCCTTCTGAACTTCAAGAATTGTCAAGTTAACTCTGCGAGTTGTTAGACAAGTGTTTCATTCGTCCTAGTTCGTCCCCTTGGGGAGCTCCTGTTCTGTTTGTTAAGAAAAAGGATGGTTCTTTTCGTTTATGCATTGATTATCGTGAGTTGAACAAGATTACTATTAAAAACCGTTATCCCCTTCCTAGAATTGATGATTTGTTCGATCAGCTTCAGGGTTCATCTGTTTATTCAAAAATCGATCTTCGTTCCGGCTATCATCAGTTACGTGTTAAAGAATCTGATATTTCGAAAACTGCTTTTCGCACCCGTTACGGTCACTTTGAGTTTCTTGTTATGCCGTTCGGATTGACAAATGCACCTGCTGTGTTCATGGACCTCATGAACCGTGTGTGTAGACCCTATCTGGACAAGTTCGTTATTGTGTTCATCGATGACATCCTTATTTATTCGAAGAGTGATGAAGAGCACGAGGAACATTTGTGGTTAGTGCTTGATCTGTTGAGAAAATAAGAGTTGTACGCTAAGTTCTCTAAGTGTGCATTCTGGTTACGAGAAGTTCAATTCCTTGGACATATTGTTAGTAAGCAAGGGATTCAAGTAGATCCTGCTAAGATTGAGGCGATTGAAAGGTGGGAAACTCCGAAAACTCCTACTCAGATTCGTCAGTTCCTAGGATTAGCAGGTTACTATAGAAGGTTCATTCAAGATTTCCCTCGTATCGCAAAACCTTTGATGGCTTTAACGCATAAAGGGAAGAAATATGAGTGGAAGGATGAACAAGAGACTGTTTTTCAGACTTTCAAGAAGAAGTTGACTACCGCTCCGATATTTTCACTACCTGAGGGTAATGATGATTTTGTTGTTTATTGTGATGCTTCGCGTCAAGGCTTTGGTTGTGTTTTGATACAACGAAAGAAAGTTATCGCGTACGCATCACGTCAATTGAAGATTCACGAACAGAACTATACAACTCATGATTTAGAGTTGGGCCGTTGTTTTTGCACTTAAGATTTGGAGACATTATTTGTATGGGGTCAAAAGTACTGTGTACACAGATCACAAAAGTCTTCAACATATCCTCAATCAGAAACAGTTGAACATGAGACAACGAAGATGGATTGAGACGTTGAATGACTATGATTGTGAACTTTTGTATCATCCAGGTAAGGCCAATGTTGTGGCGGATGCGTTGAGTCGTAAAGAAAGGGCTGAACCTCGCAGGTTTAGGGCCTTGAATATGACAATTAGAACAAACCTCGCAAGGCAGATTCTTGAGGCACAACAAGAAGCCTTAAAGGAAGAGAATTTTGTGAAAGAGAACGTAAGAGGTATGGCTAAGAAGTTTGAGGTACGAGCAGATGGTACTAGATACTTTACAGGACGTCTTTGGGTTCCGAAGTTTGGTGAACTACGACAACTTGTTTTAGATGAGGCTCATAAGTCTAGGTACTCTATTCATCCTGGTTCAGGAAAGATGTATCATAATCTTAAGGAGCTGTATTGGTGGCCTAATTTGAAAGGTGATGTTGCTACGTATGTGGCTAAGTGTTTAACCTGTGCTAAGGTTAAAGCTGAACATCAAAAAACGTCTGGACTTTTGGTGCAACCTGAGATTCTCGAGTGGAAGTGGGAAGGAATTACGATGGATTTTATTACTAAGTTACCGAGAGTTGCGGGTGGCTATGACACCATTTGGGTGATTGTAGATCGACTCACTAAGTCGGCTCACTTTTTACCGATTAGGGAAACAGATTCAATGGAGAAGCTTACACGTTTGTACTTGAAGGAGATTGTTTCTAGGCATGGTGTTCCTGTATCCATTATTTCAGACCGAGACAGTCGATTTGTATCGAGGTTTTGGCGATCTTTACAGGAAGCCTTGGGAACTAGGTTAGACATGAGCACCGCTTATCATCCTCAAACGGATGGTCAGAGTGAAAGGACCATTCATACGTTAGAAGATATGTTATGAGCGTGTGTTATTGATTTTGGCAATGGGTGGGATAAATATTTGCCGCTAGCTGAGTTTTCTTATAACAACAGTTACCACGCAAGTATTCAAGCCGCACCGTTTGAAGCTCTGTACGGTTGGAAGTGTAGGTCTCCTGTCTGTTGGAATGAGGTTGGGGATGCTCAACTCACAGGTCCAGAAATTATTCACAAGACTACCGAGAAGATTGTACAGATTAAGGAAAGGTTGAGAACCGCTAGAAGTCGGCAAAAGAGTTATGCGGATATGGGAAGGAAAGATGTGGAATTTCAAGTTGGTGATCGTGTTATGTTAAAGGTTTCACCTTGGAAGGGTGTGATCCGTTTTGGTAAAAGGGGAAAGTTAAGTCCTCGTTTTGTTGGACTGTTTGAGATCATTGAGAGAGTTGGACCGGCGGCTTATCGTTTGAAGTTGCCACAAGAACTCAGTGCTGTTCACGATGTTTTTCATGTATCAAATTTAAAGAAGTGTTTGGCCGAAGCCGACAAAACTATTCCTTTGGAAGAACTTCATGTTGATAAGCAACTACACTTTATTGAGGAACCTATTGAAATTATGGATCGAGAAGTTAAGACTCTTAAGCAGAGCCGAATTCCTATTGTTCGGGTTAGATGGAATGCCAGACGCGGTCCCGAGTTCACTTGGGAGCGTGAAGATCAGATGAAGCAGAAGTACCCGCATTTCTTCCCAGATGCTGAGTCAACCCCTGCACCTGCTTAATTTTAGGGACGAAATTTCCGTAACGGGGAGGTACTGTCACAACCCTACTTTTTCCATTATCTTTTATAGTTAATTATTTAACGACCGTTAACTGTTTATTGTGCTACGTCATTTCTATGACCTATATTATTAAATTAATAATAATATATTAATTATTATATGTTATGTGAATATTTGTATTCATATTTTTAAGTTATACGTTTCTACGTGTCGCGGATTTCTATCCGGCGAATCTTTTCGGTTTTCAAACCAACGGTCGAATTTTTGGGATATTTAAATCCTAATTATTTTAAATATGATATTTTAATATCATATAATTATATAGAATATTTATATTTATTTTTCGTCGCGCGTTTGTTATCTCTCTGAATTTTTAATCGCGTAAACGTGTTTTCGCGTTTCGGGTTTTGATCGGGCATTCGGGCCACAAGGAAATACAAGTTATTCAAATTAGGGCCATGGGACCCACCCCACAACCCCAATCGGCCGAACCCCATGAAGGGGGGTGCCATTCCTTGATTTATTTTGTTTATCTCTCCGAATTTTTAATCGCGTAAACGTGTTTTCGCGTTTCGGGTTTCGATCGGGCATTCGGGCCACAAGAAAATACAAGTTATTCAAATTAGGGCCATGGGACCCACCCCACAACCCCAATCGGCCGAACCTCATGAAGGGGGGGGGGGTGCCATTCCTTGATTTATTTTGTTTCCATATATATGTATATATATACCAATTTTATTTTTCCTTTCTAAAAACCTAATTTATTTTTTTTGCAATTTCTCTATTCCCCTCCCTCTTTGGCCATCGCACACCATCACCATCATCATCATCATCATCATCATCATCTTGCAACAAAATCAAGCTTGGATCATCAATTGATTAACACCAACGCGTTCCTCATTCCGTTCTCTACGCGATTATACTTCTTCTTTCTCGATTAGGGTATAAACCCTAACCCTAGAACTTTTAATTTTTCTTTATTTTTATGTATTTTGATTATATATTAATAGTATGATGATTACTTGTTGTTGTAACGGTGTTTGTATGCATAGAATTACTCGTAAACACATGTTTTCGGTTTGATATAATTGGGACAGCAGATTTTTCGTGTGTTTCTGATATTGTGACTGTTATAAAAGTTAAAATAAAGTGTCTAGATGAGTTCCTCTCATCAAGACATTAATTTTAGACTCCGGATTCATGTCGTTTCGATTCCCGGAGCCCTAAATATGAACAAAATGGTATTTTGTTAAGATTGAATTGTGATATTGGTATGAACCAGGTTTGGTCCGACTTTGTGACCATATTTGGTGAATTTAGGGTGTGTTAGTGTGTTAGGACTGATGGTGGGACGAACTTTCATGTTCGGGTCATCTCGATCCGAGCCACGAATCACCCGTTATGTCTAAAACACGATTTTGATTGAATTGAAGTTCCAAGTAGTGTATTGGCTGTACATCACGACTTGTGGGCTGTTCATGGTGTGTTATTGAGTGTACCAAAGTGTCGGGTGGTTTGATTCCCCAGAGATATATGTAAGGCTCGCTGAAAACCGACACCCGGGGCTCAGGATACGACCCGATGAACTTTTGATTTAAAACTTATGACTAATTATTAAACTTATGATATAAATAATGGATTTCATTATCATTTAATTACTTATGATAAAAAAAGTAATTATTATTATTTAAGACTTATGATATATGTATTTATTATATCATTTAATTATTACTTATGATTTAATTAACATTTAATTAAACATATGATTAATAATACTTTTATTATCAATGGAAAATACATATGATAAGTATTAAACTTATATTATGAGATTACTATTATAAGACTTATAATAAGGATTAATTAATTATTTAATTATTATAAGGCTTAGTTATTATTTAATTATAATTTAATTATTAAATATTTATGATTTAATAAATATAATTAAAAACTTATGATATGATTAATAATTCATTATTAATTAATAATACTTATGATATGATTTAAAATTTATTATTAATTAATAATACTTACATTATGACTAATATTTAATTAATTAATTAAATACTTATGTTATATTAATTATATCATTTAAACTTATATTAACTTTAATAATTCATTTTAATTTAATTAAACTTGTGTTATGACATAATTAGACATATTTAACTTTAATAAACGTTATAAATTATATTATTATTATAACTTATACTTTTAAAATTAACGTTGACTATGTTTGACCAAGGTTGACTTTTGAGTTGACTTTCAGTTGACTTTGACTTTCAGTTGACTTTTGTTGACTTTCTAATTAAGGAAACTTTCCTAACTTATAAACTTTCCTAAAATAGAAACTTTCTAAATTTGGAAACTTTCCAAAAATAGAAACTTTCCAAAAATAGAAACTTTCCAAAAATAGAAACTTTCTAAAAATAGAAAGTGTGTGTCTGTAAGCTGTTCCGATCAAACCATTGCATATTGAGTAATGTTCTATGTCTACTTGCAACATGTACAATAGCTATCATACTAAGACTTGACCTAAGTTAGTTATTTATATCGACCTGCTTTATTTATAGGTCGGCGTTGTGATCATTCCGGATCACTGTACTACTTTTGATGTCCGCTTATTTGTGTGGTTTCTTCTTTTGCTATTAAGGTGAGTTATAGTCCCGTTTTTACATACTTTTCAAAGTATATTTTTGGGATGTGATTACATGCATTTTATTTCACGTTTAGACACAAGTGACAATTAAATTTAAATTATTCATTGTGAGTTGGACAAAAATATTCCCTAGTCTGGTAACTGTAATCATTGGTTTCTAACGGTGAACGCGAATCCTACGGATAGATCTATCGGGTTTGACAACCCCATTTCGAGCTAGTCGCGCTAGCAATTTATAATCGGAATGTTTAGTACTTCGTATTTTTTTGTAGATACACTGTCCAGTGTATATTATTATTGTATTTGGCAAGGGTAAATAAAGGGTTAAGTGATTACCAAGTGGCTCATTGATAACGGAATAATGTTTAATGTTTTCTAACATTTTTAAATCTTGTGGTCTAAAGTTTATTCAATTATTAAAACCTATAATTCACTCAACCTTTGTGTTGACAGTTTACTCGCATGTTTTCACAGGTACTTGAGTTTATGTGATGCTTCCGCTGTGTTTAGAAGAGTCTGCATGCATTTGGGCAGATTTTTATGAAACAATTTATGAAACTTTTGCTTGCATTCGGTTTTTGAATAATTAATACTTGTGGGTTGTTGACAATGTTTTCTGTCAACTTTGGATTATTAATATGTTGGGTTACTTTTAAACTACATATTTTGGTATGCTTTCCTTTTTGGGAAACTTTTGAAATAAAAGAATGCAATGTCGTTTGTTAAATTTATTTAAGTACGATTAAGCTGTGGGACCAAGTGACGGAGCCGTTAAGTGTATTGACGGGGCCATCACATTCGCTGCTTTTGTAATTTGGTTGGAAGGAGGGTTTTCTTCTACCGTGGGTCCAGTGAGTGTGAGTGGTTGATCGTATGTTAATTGAGATTGCTCAGGATAAATTAGAAATTTATGGATATGTAAAAAGGGTTGGTTATTTCTCTGAAACTGGTTTCCTCTGGATTTTTGATTAAATCCAGGGTTTTGCTGGCAAGCGAGATATTGAACATAACAAACTAAACCGTCACGGTTTTTGTACTCAACTTAGTATTCTATTTTTGCTTAGGAGTTGGTACAGTTTTTACATGATTGAACCTGATTAACTTGTTGAGGTTAAGTCTTCAATTCTCCGAGTGCAAGAGACTGCATCTTGTCTGTGAGAACTTTGATGGCCTCTATTTGGGTATTAAATACAGAGAGTGGTGCAGATGATGAAGGTTATCCACCATTATTCCAGTCATGATGATGCATAGTCATATTCTCTAGCAACTCTTGTGCTTCACATACGGTTTGGTTCATCAGATTCCCTTGAGCTACTGCATCAATCGTCGTCATATGATTTACCGTAAGACGATTGTAGAAGGTGCATATTATGATTGACCGTTCTAACTGGTGATTAGGACATTTCTTTAATAACGTTTTAAATCGCTCATGTGGTGTAAAGATATTCATCATAACTTTGATTGAAGTTCATGATGTCGTTTTTGAGCTTGATTTGTTTGCACGAGGGAAAGTACTTAGTTAGAAACTTCGTAGCCATTTCCATCTATGAAGTAACGGAATCATATTCTATTCCTTCAAACCATGTTTGTGCATGATGAGAATGACAGTAGGGGCACAAGTATAGTCAGACTATATCTGGGCCTACTCCTTGCTGCTAATAGGAGTTTGATAGAGAGATAAAGTTATGAAGGTGAGAGTTGGCGTCCACATTCGGTAATCTATGAAATTGACAGCCATTTTAGATGAGGTGTATAATAGTATGATGTTTTAACTCGAATGACTGTACTTGTGTCTCTAGAAATCTGATTGGTCATCCTTGACCTTCAATTAAGGTTTTTGTGTTTTTGGCAAGTGCGACTCGTAACGCCAATAGGTTAGTGAAAGCTTTAAGTCATTCTTCCTGGCGTGCTTTATATAGTATCGATTCAGGATCAGGAACAAATATCAGCAATCCAGGTCTGGATCGGGTTTTAGTCATACCCTGGGTAAGCCTTGATGGAATACCACATGTAAACAAGTCACAAAACCCATTTGTGTATGTATGTTTAGAGAAAGCGGAAGCAATTTAAGTTGCATGTGTATTTTAACCTTTTAAAGGTATTCCATTAAAAGATCTAGTCTTGAAAATATACTAAAATGTAAATAGAGCTAGCTAGGGTTTATACCTTCTCCTAAAATGGAGGTTGAAGCAAGATGAAGATGAGGATGATGAATAGCAAGTTTCTAACTTGAAACCTCAAGAGATAATACCCACAAGCCTTAGTATAACAACACCCTTGTATGTAGTTAGGATTTTTACACCAAATAAGCTTGAAATCAAACTTGAAGAACCCTTTTCCTTCTCTCCAAAATTCGGCCAAGAAAAGGAGGTTGGGAGGAGTTTTGGTTTTTCAAATTTGTAAGTAATGAAGTGTGAGAGGATGTGCATTAAGTGTTGTATCAAATGGAGTGTTTAAACAACCAAGGCAAGGCATGGGGTGGCTTGTCTTGGAGCCATAAAACCGCCACCCCCACCATTGGCTAACCAAATATTTTATTTTTCCTTTATTTTTCAAATTAATAAGATTAATTTGTTAAATAAAACCCCACTTGATACTTACACATTATTCTTTATAAAACCCATTATAAAGATATGTAAATATAATTATTTACTTGTACATCATAAGACTTATAAGCCACTTACAAGTTGTCTATGTGTTTCTTGCACATATACTTAATTTTATAACCATTTTATAAAATCATCACACTTACATTTATAATTATCCAAATAATTATTCAAGCATATTATCTTTAGAAACCAATTTCTAAAGTCAAAGCGTCTAGTATTTATTTTAAAGATCCATTCATTAAAACAAATACTTTTAAAAGTGTTGTCGGCTTGTTATTGGGTATGACCCGACTTGGATCATAACATATTGGCCACATTAATCAATTATGTCTCTCGGGCATATGAAATACCTTCAATCTCCCACTTGCACGAGAAACATAAGGAATTAATGCAAGTGACGGATACCACCTAACGACCGTCCATCACCCCCAATGTGTTATGACTTAGTGCCATTCAATAACATCATCCCTTTCGAGTTCCCATCTCGAATATGATTAGGTGAATCTTTCAATATATCCTTTCGTCCTAGATGTCATGTCAAATCCAAGAGACATAGAATGATCACTCTCTTATAGATTTAACTTTATCAGGCCTTAGACATCCGACTCTCAACGAATAAGAGGGACAAATTCCATCTTGACTACATACGTCCTAGACACTACACCTTGTACCATACCTGAAGCCTCCCTTATGTACTACCATATTTTAGAATAGCGAAGGAAAGAATCAAGGCACAATATTCGGTGAATATCCGAACCCAATATGTGTCTCAGGTCAGAGGATATAATGATATTCTCCTTTACTCAAGATTACATGTGATCAACCACAAAGGCTCCATATAGTAAATCTTGAGAGCGGGTCTTCCAATATTTGTGTCTCACAAATATCTATGAACCTTGGTTGCAACCTTGCCCTACATTCACCATTTGAATGTTAACCAATCCAAGTTCATAATAGTCTAGACCTCACACTTGTTCCCACAAATGTGATCAACTACGGAATTTAGAATAATAGTTTATTCATGGATAAAATATGCAAAATTGGAACATGACTCATAATTAAATTAATACCATAATTATATTAATGAGTTTGAACTAATTCGTTCCGTTACAATACTTAAAATAGATCAATTCCAATCACTAGAATATCGAAGCCCTAATGCACAAACATGTCCCTCATGTTTTGGCCCATGTAAAAGCTTCGTGAGTGGATCCGCAACATTTTGATCTGTGTGAACTTTGTGAATACATATCTTTCCTTTTTTAACCTCATCCCTAATGTAGTTGAATCTCCGCTCAATGTGACGAGTCTTTTGAGGAGCACGAGGTTCCTTGATTTGAGCAATCGCACCCTCGTTGTCACAAAAGATCTCAAGAGGGTCCTGAATGGAAGGGACCACTCCTAAGTCGTCTATGAATTTCTTCATCCATGCAGCTTCCTGAGCTGCCATTGAGGCGGCAATGTACTCCGACTCTGTAGTGGATAACGCAACAACTTCCTGTTTTGAGCTCTTCCAAGAGACTGCACCACCATTTAACATGAAGACATAACCGGATTGTGATCGAGAGTCATCTCGATCAGTTTGGAAACTCGCGTCCACGTAACCTTTTACAGCGAGTTCTTCCTCACCAGACCCATATATTAGAAACATATCCTTAGTCCTTCTAAGGTATTTCAATATACATTTAACCGCAGTCCAATGACTATTTCCCGGGTTATTCTGGTATCTACTTGTCAGGCTTAGGGCGCATGACACATCCGGTCTAGTACATATCATTGCATACATGATAGACCCAATAGCAGATGCTTATGGGACTTTCTTCATTCTCTCTTGCTCATCTTTCGTGGTAGGACACTGAGATGAACTGAGAATGGTTCCCTTTTGAATAGGTACCAAACCTTTCTTAGAGTTTTCCATCTTGAACCTTTTCAAGATTTTATCAATGTATGCACTTTGACTTAAACCTATTAATCTCTTGGATCTATTCGTATAGATCCCAATCCCCAATATGTATTATGCTTCTCCAAGATCCTTAATAGAGAAGCAACTCTTTAGCCAAGTTTTGACTCCTTGCATTGTGGTAATATCATTCCCAAACAATAATATATCATCCACATATAGCACAAGGAACATTATAGAGCTCCCACTAGCCTTCTTGTACACACAAGCTTCATCACCATTTTTAATGAAGCCAAATTTCTTTGCCTCTTCATTAAAGCGATGATTCCACATTCTAGATGCTTGTTTCAATACGTAGATTGATTTCTTCAACTTGCATACCTTTTTAGGATTTTTCGGATCAACAAAACCTTCGGGCTGTACCATATAAACATCTTCCTCAAGATATCCATTTAGGAAAGCGGTTTTGACATCCATTTGCCATATTTCATAGTCATAGTGAGCAGCAATGGCAAATAATATCCTAATAGACTTTAGCATTGCCACTGGCGAGAAAGTTTCATCATAATCAACCCCTTGAGTTTGAGTGAAACCTTTTGCTACAAGTCTAGCTTTGTATGTATCCAAGTTTCCATGTATGTCGGTTTTCTTCTTGAAAAGCCATTTGCAATCAACTAGCTTGGAGCTAGGAGGTTGCACAACAAGTTCCCAAACTTGGTTTTCATACATGGATTGCATCTCGGCGTTCATGGCTTCCTGCCATTTATCTTTATCAATTCTTGATAAAGCATCTTTGTAGTTTGTCGGTTCATCCAAATCAACCGTATAGCAACCTTCCACGAGAAACCCATATCTCTCGGGAGGATTACTAATCCTACTAGATCTTCGAACGTCTTGTGTACCTTGATCATCCACTTGATCATTTTCAACATCCTCATGTTGAGTACTAGTGCCAACCAATTGTGTATCATCGGCTTGATCTTGTACCTCTACAAGATCTATCTTCCTTTCACCATCACCTTCCATAAGGAACTTGGTTTCAAGGAATTCCGCTTTCCGAGCAACAAATACTGTTTGCTCGGATGGATCATAGAAGTAATATCCCATGTCATCTTTGGGATATCCTATGAAGATACACTTTGTGGATCGAGCATGTAGCTTATTTGCTACATAACGCTTAGGATAAGCTTCACATCCCCATACTTTCAAGTATGAAAGAGAAGGAGGTTTTCCAAACCACATCTCATGAGGAGTTCGTTCCACCTTCTTGGTTGGGGCCATATTTAAAATACGAGCCGCGGAGCTTAGACAATAACCCCAAAATGATAGAGGTAACGAGCTTCTTGCCATCATAGATCGAACCATATCCATTAGGGTTCGGTTCCTCCTTTCGGAAACTCCATTAAGTTGGGGTGTTCCGGGTGGAGTAAGTATAATCCCACAACTCCTAAGATGATCTTGGAAGGCATCGCTTAGGTATTCACCTCCTCTATCGGTACGTAGTACCTTAATTGTCTTATTGAGTTGATTTTGTACTTCGTTTTGATATTCTTTGAATGCTTCAAACGTTTCGTCCTTGTGTCTTAATAAGTAGACATATCCGAAACGACTAAAGTCATCAATGAAAGTAACAAAGTATCTTTCACCTTTCCTAGTCATGGGTTTAAAGGGTCCACATACATCCGAATGTATTAATCCCAATAAATCTTTAGCCCTTTCATAAGTCCCTTTGAAAGGTGCTTTAGTCATCTTGCCTTGTAAACAAGATTCACATACATCAAACGAATCCATTTCATTTGATTTCAAAAGTCCATACTTTTGAAGTGTATGCATTCGGTTCTTGTTTATGTGACCAAGGCGACAATGCCATAAATAGGAATCACTCAAATCCCTTTTGAGTTTCTTGGTGCTTGTATGGTATATAGAGCTCGATGATGCGTCATCATGAACCAATTCATAAATTCCATTTGAAGGCGAAGCCTTGAAATAGAATACATTGTCTTTAGAAACATGAATATCATCATCAATAAAATTAACAACGTAACCACATTGTTTTAAGCGAGAAATAGAAATAATGTTTCTACACAAATCCGGAGCATACAAAACATTTTCTAAAATAAGTTCCAATCCGCTTGGAAGCTTCAAAATAAAATCTCCTTGAGCTTTAACATGCACCTTTGCACCATTGCCCATATAGAGACTTGATGTTCCCGCCTTATGATCACTTCTTTTGAACCCCTGCAAGGAATTGCAAATATGAGTTCCACATCCCGTGTCTAATACCCATGTATTAGAAGAAGTAATACTAAGCTCTATATATACCATATATATATTACCTGAGGTTTGCCCTGCATCCCTCTTGTCCTTCAACTCCTTAAGATAGACCGGACAGTTTCGTTTCCAATGACCCATCTCACCGCAACCGAAACATGGGTCTTCTTTGGGGTTTGCCTTCTCGGCTACCTTTTGCTTCTTAGCCTTGTTGATGGTTGGGGTAACCATCTTCCCTTTCCCTTTGCCTTGATGGGCGGGTCCTTTTCTCTTGGCCACCTTTGGCTTAGAGGTGTTACCTTTTGACCCACCTTGATCGATTGCTAACACGGGTAAAGCCCTTTTACCCATGCTAGTTTCCGCCGTTCTAAGCATACCGTGAAGCTCACCTATGCTCTTATCCATCCCATTCATATTGTAATTAATTACAAATTGATCAAACCTTTTTGATAGGGAGTTTAGGATAAGATCGATGGCTAACTCATTTGATATGTTTAGGTTAAGACGGTTAGCACGATCGATAAGGCTTTTCATCTTAAGTACATAAGATGAAACCGATTGGGTATCGTCCATACGACAAGCATGTAGCGCCCGAACCGTTTCGAAGCGCTCGACACGCGCTTGTTGGAGGAACATCTCCTTCAATTGCGTTATCATGTCGTATGCACTATGATGCTCGAAATCCTTTTGGAGTTCGGGTATCATAGTCCCAAGCATTAAGCATGAGACTTGAAGGGAGTCGTGGCAATACTTATCGTAAGAGGCCATTGCCTCCACATCATTCTCATCCGGTTGATCGGGAATGGGGTCCTCAAGTACATACGCTTTATCCTCTTGTTTGAGGACAATCCGAAGATTGCGGAACCAATCCATAAAGTTGGTATGGTTGAGTTTGTCTTTCTCGAGGAGAGACCGTAACGATAGGTTGTTCATGTTAAGTGGTGCGTTTTCCATGTTGTTGTTGTTATTAGCGGCCATCTACAAAATTCAACAAAGTCCTTTTAAGTATCGATTTTAAATTTAATAAACAATACCCTTTTAATTTGTTTTATTAAATATTAGAATCCATCGGTAAATCAAATTTCGGTTAGGTGACCTTTATCCCGTCATTTGATTTAGCTAGGTAGTCATAATGACAATTGCAATCCTTTTGCAACTTCTAATTTTATGGGATCATGCAATCCTTTTGCATGGCATATTAATCCCATCAACGCCTATTTGTTCCTCATGCTTCGGTGACCCTAAGTTCATGATTCCCAAATCAAGTCGTCCTACTTGTGTAAACATGTAGACTTAACATACAAGTGGTTAGGTGACCTTTATCCCACATGTATGCGAAGTGTACCTTATTCATATTAGTTCACTCATGACGGTTAGGTGACCTTTATCCCATCAAGAGATTCCTAATATGTCTAAGTGTTTCCACAAAAGGATGGCGTTTAACTTGTTTACCTTGTTTAGTTAAAGGGATTTTATGTTTTCTACATTCTAGTTTTAGAAAACAAAATGCTATACACCAACATGCATTTGGTGTGTAGTGTTTTATGAAAAACCTATTTTCATGTCCTTTTAGTAAACCAATTACTAGTTATAAACCATTTCATTACCTTTTAAATAAACCATTTTATTTAGATCTAATAACCAATTATTAGTGTCATTTTGTTATGTTTTATTATAACCACTTATAATGTATTATGCAAGTGTTAACATGTGATAATCTTGTAGCAACCAATCATACAAACATACACAACATGCATAACAAAATATGTTCACAATCGGGAGCCATTTTGGTGGACATTTATTTAGCCAAAAAACAAATGTCACCGGAAAGGGTAAAGGAAAGTAAGAGATTTTAAGCAAAATCTCCCACTTAATCTTGTAATCTTCAAGAGCTCCAACTTGTAACCTTCTTCTTGATTCTTCATTTTCATTTTACAAAATTATATCCTAATACAATTTTTCTAGAAAATGAAATAACAACCTACTCTATTTTTTACATACCAAAATAGAATGAATTACATCAAAATTACAAGAACAATTACAACTTATTACAAACCAAAATGATGAATTACAACCATGAATAATAACCAAATCATTCAACCAAACAAACACACGGTCTAGGCTCGATTGTGAACAACAACATAACAACAAATCTTGGCCAAACTTGAAGTCCCAAACCCACTTTTGGGACCCATAAAATTCGGCCAAGGTACCAAACCCACCAAAACTCATGATTTTACCATTCTACTTTCATGCATGTTAGTAGATTGTAAAATAAATGAGTTTTCTAGCCAAAAACAAGAAGCATATTATCAAGACTTTGGCTCTGATACCATTGATGGAATACCACATGTAAACAAGTCATAAAACCCATTTGTGTATGTATGTTTAGAGAAAGCGGAAGCAATTTAAGTTGCATGTGTATTTTAACCTTTTAAAGGTATTCCATTAAAAGATCTAGTCTTGAAAATATACTAAAATGTAAATAGAGCTAGTTAGGGTTTATACCTTCTCCTAAAATGGAGGTTGAAGCAAGATGAAGATGAGGATGACGAATAGCAAGTTTCTAACTTGAAACCTCAAGAGATAATACCCACAAGCCTTAGTATAACAACACCCTTGTATGTAGTTAGGATTTTTACACCAAATAAGCTTGAAATCAAACTTGAAGAACCCTTTTCCTTCTCTCCAAAATTCGGCCAAGAAAAGGAGGTTGGGAGGAGTTTTGGTTTTTCAAATTTGCAAGTAATGAAGTGTGAGAGGATGTGCATTAAGTGATGTATCAAATGGAGTGTTTAAACAACCAAGGCAAGGCATGGGGTGGCTTGTCTTGGAGCCATAAAACCGCCACCCCCACCATTGGCTAACCAAATATTTTATTTTTCCTTTATTTTTCAAATTAATAAGATTAATTTGTTAAATAAAACCCCACTTGATACTTACACATTATTCTTTATAAAACCCATTATAAAGATATGTAAATATAATTATTTACTTGTACATCATAAGACTTATAAGCCACTTACAAGTTGTCTATGTGTTTCTTGCACATATACTTAATTTTATAACCATTATATAAAATCATCACACTTACATTTATAATTATCCAAATAATTATTCAAGCATATTATCTTTAGAAACCAATTTCTAAAGTCAAAGCGTCTAGTATTTATTTTAAAGATCCATTCATTAAAACAAATACTTTTAAGAGTGTTGTCGGCTTGTTATTGGGTATGACCCGACTTGGATCATAACATATTGGCCACATTAATCAATTATGTCTCTCGGGCATATGAAATACCTTCAAGCCTAATTAGTTTATATAAGGAATCCTAAGAAATTCTAAGGTAATATGGGATCTAGTAAGGGTGTAACTAAGGCGAGTTGGTTCTTACTGCTGTTTCCCTGATAGGTTGATAACAGAGTTTGTCACAAACTATTTAACAAACCAAGTGGCCAGGCTGACTACGATGAGGCGGGATTCTTTTTGGTTCCTATATAATTGGAGACTGTTCGAAAAAACCAACAACCAAGTCCGTATATAATTGTCTTTTTCGACAACACTCAAAGCTTGTAAATAAGTTTGATTGAAACAGTATTGTCTAATACCAGTCCCCGGCAGCGGTGCCAATAACTCCGTCTACCTATTGATATGGCTGAAACAGACGGTTTATTTTTACGCGGTGTTGTCAGGCTGCTAACCGTCTATCAATGCTTACCAGAAGTGATCAATGGTTTTAATTTTATTAGTGGGGCCTAAATCTATTACTCCTTTCTATGGGTGTGTAAGGAAAGTATGACATATGGTCGTTCATTTAAGAAGACAACTTAATCGAACCTTCGTAATAGAAAACTAAGGCACTTAGTAGACAAACTATGATAAGGGCAAATGCTTTTGGGCTTTTACTCGCGACGGCCGGTCCCAGTTTCGTCTCTCTGGTCGTTAGAAGAGTCGAGCCTTTCAGCTTCTCATAGAAGGAGACTTGTCATACGAGTGCATTAGAGGTATTAAAAATTGCCAGGGCCTTGGCTTGTACTCACAGTTATCTAACAAGTAGATAGCGTAAGTATAATCTAGGGTCGTCACACGACTCAACAGTTGGACGAGAAAATCAGGGTAATTTTGGGTTTTCTAATTTCTAAGATAAGGAGATAAATAAATAAAGCGATTAAGATAAAATTTGTATTTCAGATAAGGTTAAAGCAAGTGCATTTTATGTTTCATTAGTTACTTAACTGAGAGTGTATAATGTTGGCTCATGGATAGGTGATGACCTTAGACTCGTCATGTTGTACCTAAACGTCCATTTCAGATGTCTGACATGTCACTGGGTAATTATACTAGGTTTGGAGATTCTGAATAGATATCAATTTCCTTAACCATTAACGTCCATCAAGCATTCCTACTGGAAGGTATGAGTGGCTCTTCCCCAGGAGCGCTCAGAAAAGGCAGCATATTAACATTCACATGGTCTAAACTTTCTTATGCATAACGAAGGATCATAAGATATCCATAATCTGAGAGACGCGATGTGTTTCGATGCTTTCATTAATCATTGGTAAATGATCAGTTAGACCCTTAATTAACAGAGTTCAACCTTTAAGAACACCATGGCCAAGTTAAAATGTGTAACGACCCTGGATTTTCCAACATTTATTTATTTATAATTACTATTATTAATACGCGTGTTTAAACGAATGTACGTTATTACATTTACATGTTGCCTTGATTGCCCGTGCTTGACTTTTAAGGGCCCGAAACGTCTTTGTGACACCCGAAACTTCACGAATAATATTTTTAGAATATTATTTACATTCATGATTATTTATTATTAATCATTTTAATTAATCAAGGTTAGTGATTAATTACTTGGGCTTTAATTATTTAAATTGCATCTTTATTTAAACTTGGGCCTTTAATTAATGGACTTGGACTAGTAAGCCCACCCTACACTTGTAATGGACTAATAAGCCCACTTATTAAGCTAGTATTATGTTAAGGATAAGCATGGTTAATTAAACTAATTAGGAGACCAAGTTGTCTCAAGCATGCATGAGTCATTTAACTCCATTACCCATCCTAGCTTACACATCCATCCCACACTTTAAAGTTTGCAATTTGACTTCCCCTTATAGCTCTAAAAACCGTCCCCCATTACCCCATGTATGGGAATTCTTTTTCAAACTTTTGATACATACTACTTGCATTCTTCCACATTTACACACACATACATTCAACACTTACATTTTCCTCTCTTTTTTCTCTCTAGCTAGTAAGTAACAAAAATTTATTTTCTTCCTCCCTTGCTCCTAAAAACCGTAACCCTTTCTCAATCATCATCATCATTCTTGTTTAATTACTTGTTGTTTGTAATTGTTACTTGTTTGTTGTAAAGATCAAGTTTCTTAACTTGAATCTTCATAGATCTTGATTTCTTCTTTTGATTTTGAAGAACCAAGAACAAGAACTCAAACTCACTAGTTTGTAGTTCCATGTTTATGTAATTTCAAAGATTTAAAGTTCTTAAAATTATAATCTTCTTTGTTTTCATGATTTGTAGACTTGAACTCTCAAGATTCAAAACTTAGTTGAATCTTCTCAAGCATGATACAAACATGAACAAATACTTAAAGATCTAGTTACTTACTTTATTTTTGTTCACTTTAATTTCATGTTTCAAGTTCATAAGTTGAAGAAACTTTCTTTTGTTTATATTGTTGACTTGAACTATTAAGATCTACACTTTGGTATGATCTTCTCAAGTATGAAACAAATGTAAACATAAAACTTGTAGATCTAGTTATTTGTTTCACTTTTACTTAGTTAAATTTGTGATTTATGTTCATGGTCAAGTATTTACTAGTTAAGACTTGATTATTCTTCTTGAAACTTTGTAAGTTCAAGACATAGAAGTGTAACTTGCTAGTTACAACTTCACATACTTGTGTTGATTTAACTTATGTACTAGATCTATACTTTTGAAACAAGGATCTTCAAGATCTACTAAGAACTAAGTTCTACAACCTAAGATCTTGTGTACTTAAGTTTATTTTCAAGTTTGTAGTTTATGACTAGTTTTAAAGTTGATGTATGTGATAGATCTAAGACTTTGATGAAACTTTGGTTCATCAAATTAATGTCTTAGACTTGCACTTGGGTTATGATGGACAAATCTTGGTTAAGATGATGTAGACACATCCATGAGTTGTACACTTGAAGCTATATGCATCAAGGATGAGAGCCATGATGAGCATCAAACACTAAGATCACCGGAACCCTTGAAAACCCACTGTTTCTGTCCAAAAGTTTCTGTTCAGCTGTTTCTGGACCAGACAAATAGGTCTGGGCTAATCCCATCTTGATTTTTAGATAGAACTTTTCGAGTAGATAACTTTTCATGTAAGACTCGTCTTCATACGAGTTACGGTTTAGAGTCTATGGCCCTCCGATCGTCACTAGGTCCATTTACTTTTCTATTTCCTGTTTCAGTTTTCTGTTTACTGTTTTCTGAGTCAGACCCGAACACCTGGGCTACTGTAACTGTGATATTCAGTTAGCTCTGTTCGAGTAGATAATTTTTCGTTTAGGACTCGTCTTAATACGAGCCACGTTTTAGGATTTATGGCCCTCCGTTCGTCACTATGTCCTTTAACGTTGTGCAGAAAGTTCTGACCTACTCGCACTTAAACCGTCGCCACGGTCAAACTAAGACGATTTGGCTTCTGTAATTTTAACCACACTTAAGGGACTCATAGACGGAGCCATGGCCACTGGTCTCACCTTATTTCAGTAGGTATAGAGACCGTGGTGACTGACCGAAGTCAGCGTTTGTTTTAAAACTTCTTTTATGAACAAAACATACTTATACCTTTCGTTGATGATGACTGATGATGACCCTTATGACCTTAATTACGTACTTATAAACCTTTTGAGACGACTTACTGATTTAGTACTATTTGACTTAGGTTGAGGACACTCGGACCGTTACTTGCACACCATTCCCGACTACTACTTTACAGCTACTACTATCATTGTGAGTTATAGCATTCCCTTTTTACTTTAACTTATTTTGGGAACTGAGAATACATGCAGATTTTATGTTTTACATACTAGGCACGAGTACTTAAACTTTATATATGTGTGGGTTATATAACGGCAGAAACATTCCCTTTAGCTCGGTAACGTTTAATCATCGGTTTTTGAGCCGTGAACGCGAATCTTAGATATGGATCCATAGGGTTTGACATCCCCACTCGGGCTAGTAGCGCTAGCATTTAACGGGTGTTTAATACTTCGAGGTTATACGCACTTGCCAAGTGCACTTTAAGGGGGTACATTAAACGTTAAGTTAGTTACCGGGTGCCCACGGTTAAGCATATACTTTTACATACTTTTGAACGCTTGTTGTAGCACTGAAATCTCGTGGCCTACTTACATTACTGTTATACTTAAACTATAGCTCACCAACCTTTGTGTTGACCTTTTTAAGCGTGTATTTCTCAGGTGCTTGAAGTCGCTTCCGTTATCTTACTAGTCGTGCTGTAGAACCCGCTGCCTAGAGTTGTTATCGCATGACTACTTATCTTGCATTCAAACTTATTTACTTTTGCAACTACGTTATGTAATGACCCTTGGGGTCTCGTACACTTATTTAATGCTTCTACTTAGTGAAGCATACTTTTGGATTGTAAAACATTTGACGTTTGTTATGACGTCACTTTTATTAATGAATGCAAATTCTGTTTTGAAAACGCATATAGTACTTAACCTTGTAATGATCCTGTTGTTGATGGTCCGTACATGATGATTTAGTACGGGGCGTCACATTTGGTATCAGAGCATTGGTTGTAGGGAATTAGGTTGCATTAGTGAGTCTAAGACCGACCCGAGTAGGATTCACTAATAGGACTAATCTACAACTTGCTAGTTTACTTGTTTCCGCTGAACTTACTGCATGCTGCTGCTTACTGTTACTGCTATATGCCGTATGCTACTACATGATTTCACTACTGCATGCTATTACTTGCTTTCGATTGCACGCTAGTTTCGAACGATTACTGATATTGCCATGCTACTTATTGTTATACATGATTTAAACTGTTGGCCTATTATTTGCTTGCTTTATGACATACTGACATGGAAAATTTATTTTTCCTTGTTCAGATGTCGAACGTTCCACCTGCTGACATTCCGGGCAGTACAGGCTCAGACCCCGTTGTTCCACCTACTGCTACACCTGTTGCTGCTGCTGCCGATATTCCGGCCCCGACGCCCACTGGCGATCCCGGCGCTTCTACTTCCGGAGCTAGCTCTAGCGCACCTGTCCCAGTGTCTGCTCCCGGACCCCCGAGGTCACAGCCTCGCATTGGTGGTATTGAGATCCCCGCAGAGTTCGGGGAAGGGCCTTTTCGTAACCACATGCGCACGCCTTGCCGACGCACTCCCGACGGACGTTTAGTCGTGATTCCGCCAGGCAGACACCGACAGATGTTGGCCGCCTTCGGACGCTTTGGATTACCAGCTCAGCCACCAGTGTCACCGCCTCAGGATTCGGATGACTCATCATCCGCCGATTCTTCATCATCAGACGACTCCAGCGATGTTGAGGATCCTGCCGATAGACCTATTCAGGCACCCTCCACCCCGCCGAAGAAGCGGTACCGTTTCGATGGCACCGTCATTCCAGGGGTGAATGGAGGTCGTGCTTTTACTGATGCTTTTGGCCATCGACGTAGGGTTACTGCTCGTAAACGAGTTGTGCCATACCCTGCCGACCCACAGATACGTAAGGTTCCCCGTTACGTATTGACTATTCCCGGAACCGTACCACCTAGATTCAGATATGCACCACTTACATCTAGGGACGTACCGTCTACATCCGGAGCCGGACCATCTACATCAGCACCACCGGCACCACCCGCCCCACCTGCACCGCCTGCCCCACCAGCTCCCTCTAACGAGGAACTGATGAGGGAGATTGAGACTCTCCAAGCTCGAGTCACTGAGCTCGAGGAGCAGTTGGTTCGAGGAGCAGTTCACCCGCCTTCACCGTAGGACCTTGTATTTAGATTTCATGATGTAATCTAGATATAGTTTCATGTATTTCATATGTATTGTACGAACTTATTCAGATGTATGAAACTTATTATTATTAATGAATGGAACTTTGCGTTATTTAATTCTTGCACGATGTTCTATTTACATTGCTGTACGATGATTCTGTGGTATTTGTACCTAGATGCATTATTTAATAACATGTGATGTTTTGATTCCATGTTAGTCACTATATACTGTATTACTACTACTTGCATGCTGGATTTTGACTTGGGTCAAAATTTTTGTTTAGAATACCATGGCTAACGGAAGAACCACGCCTACCGCCGCCCAGATTGAGGACATGATTAACGAACGTGTTGCTGCTGCTCTAGCAGAAAGGAACCCTCCAATTGTACCACCACCTGTCGTTCCACTCGTCCGAGATGGGTGTACTTACAAGGAATTCCAGAGCTGCAAACCGCATAACTTCAGCGGCACCGAGGGACCAGTTGGTCTCACCAGATGGTTCGAAAAGTTGGAATCGGTATTCAGGGTTAGCAATTGTTCGGAAGCTAACAAAACGAAATTTGCATCTTGCACGCTTTCTGATGGCGCGCTTACATGGTGGAATACCATGGCCCAAGCGCAAGGAATTGATGAGGCATATGCTACGCCTTGGGAAGAATTTAAATGTGCTATGATCGAGGAATACTGTCCAAGAACCGAAATTCAGAAGATGGAAATCGAATTTATGCAGTTAAAGGCCGTAGGGAACGACCTTAATAGTTACAACCGTAGGTTTTTGGAGTTGGCTCTTATGTGTCCGACCATGGTCACCCCCGAATTTAAGCGCTTGGAAAAATACTTCTCGGGACTTCCTAAGTCCATCAAGGGTAATGTTACCTCATCCAAGCCACCAAGCGTTCCCGAAGCAATGCGCATGGCGCATACTCTCTTGAATCAAATCATCCTTGACGAGCCGGAGAAGGCTAAGTTTGAAACTGGTAGTCGCGAGAAGAGGAAATGGGACAACAACCACAACAACAACAGGGGTAAGAACTATGATCAAAACCCGGCGAAGCGACATGAAGGGTTCAGGCAAAACAACAACAACACCAACCCCAACAACAACAGCTCCAATCCGAACTACAAGGGAACTTTACCACAATGCAAGAGGTGTTATAAGCACCACACCGGGTATTGCAATGTTGTCTGTGAGAAATGCCAACGGACTGGGCATGTTGGTAAGGATTGTAAGGTTACTACTTTGAACGTGAAGCCAAACCACAACAACAATGGGCCTAGGAAATGTTATGAGTGTGGAAAGACGGGCCATTTCAGAAACGAGTGCCCAAACAAGCGTAAGGATGGCGGACCACCACGTGCTAGAGCCTTCAATGTTAATGCAAGGGACGCACGCAACAACCCCGACTTGGTGACAGGTATATTCAAAATCAACAATCTTTTAGCTTCTGTCCTATTTGATACTGGTGCCGATAGGAGCTATGTGTGTAGACATTTTTGTGATAAGTTAGATTGGTCGTTAGTTCCTTTAAAGGAAAGTATGCTTGTCGAGGTCGCCAATGGAAAACTTGAAAAGGTTGACCATATTAGTCGTGGAGCTATTATCAACATAGCTGGTACAGATTTCGAAATTGATTTGATACCTATCAAACTGGAAAGTTTTGACGTGATCGTCGGTATGGATTGGTTGCGCAAGATAAAGGCCGATGTTATCTGTGGAGATAAAGCACTTTGCATACCACAAGGAGATGGCGAACCACTGGTTATCTATGGAGAGAGATGTACCTCGAAGTTGAACCTCATTAGTTGCGTGAAAGCACAAAAGATTATGAAGAAGGGACGCTTTGCTGTCCTAGCACATGTGAAAATGATAGAAACTGAGGTGAAGAGCTTGAACGACGTTCGAATTGTGAACGAATTTTCCGATGTCTTCTCAGAGGAATTGCCTGGATTACCGCCACCGAGAGCAGTAGAATTTCAGATTGACTTAGTGCCAGGAGCTGCACCTGTAGCTCGCGCACCCTATAGACTCGCACCTTCCGAGATGCAAGAATTACAGAGTCAACTACAAGAGCTATTAGATCGAGGGTTTATCCAACCAAGCTTCTCGCCTTGGGGCGCACCTGTGTTGTTTGTGAAGAAGAAGGATGGATCCTTCCGTATGTGTATCGACTACCGTGAACTCAACAAATTGACTATCAAGAATCGGTATCCTCTTCCACGAATTGACGATCTTTTTGATCAACTACAAGGATCGAGCGTTTATTCAAAGATCGATTTGCAATCCGGATATCACCAGCTGAGGGTGAAGGAAAGTGACGTGATGAAAACTGCATTCAGGACCCGTTATGGTCATTATGAGTTCCTCGTGATGCCATTCGGTTTGACAAATGCACCTGCCGTGTTCATGGATCTCATGAATCGTGTCTGCAAGCCTTACTTGGATAAGTTTGTTATCGTCTTCATAGATGATATCCTCATCTACTCTAAGAGCAAAGAAGAACATGAGCAACACCTTCGGCTAGTGCTTGAACTCTTAAGACAAGAGCAACTTTACGCCAAATTCTCCAAGTGCGAATTTTGGTTGAAGGAAGTACAGTTTTTGGGTCATGTTGTGAGCGACCAGGGTATCAAAGTTGATCCCGCCAAGATTGAAGCCATCAGCAAGTGGGAGACCCCCACTACTCCAACGCATATTCGCCAATTTCTAGGTCTCGCCGGTTATTATCGAAGGTTTTTCGAAGGATTTTCTCTGATTGCGCGTCCTTTGACCGCACTGACTCACAAGGGCAAGAAGTTCATTTGGGAACCCGCACACGAATCAGCATTCCAAACTTTGAAGAAGAAGTTAACCACTGCACCTATCCTATCACTTCCTGAAGGCAGTGACGACTTTGTTGTTTATTGCGATGCTTCGAAGAGTGGTTTTGGTTGTGTACTGATGCAACGATCAAAGGTTATTGCCTATGCCTCCCGCCAATTGAAGATTCACGAGCGGAACTACACTACACATGATCTTGAACTTGGAGCCGTTGTCTTTGCGCTCAAATTGTGGAGACACTATTTGTATGGAACTAAGAGCACTATCTTCACCGATCACAAGAGTCTCCAGCACATATTTAATCAGAAGCAATTGAATATGAGACAGCGTCGATGGATCGAGACGCTCAACGACTACGATTGTGAACTCCGTTATCACCCTGGCAAGGCCAATGTCGTAGCTGACGCTTTAAGCCGAAAGGAGAGGACGGCACCTCTTCGTGTTAGGGCTCTGAACGTCACCATCCATTCGAACCTCAACAGCCAGATCAGAGTAGCCCAAGTTGAGGCTCTCAAGGAGGAGAACATATCTCACGAGCATTTGAACATACTTGTCTCTCGATTTGAGGTTAGAGAGTCTGGACTCTGATGTTATGCCGGAAGAATTTGGGTACCTTATTATGGAGATCTACGAAACCTGATACTTGATGAAGCACACAAATCGAGATATTCGATTCACCCCGGTGCGGGTAAGATGTACCACGACCTTAAAGAACAGTATTGGTGGCCGAATCTTAAGAAGGACGTTGCGACTTATGTTGGTAAGTGTTTGACTTGCTCGAAGGTTAAAGCCGAGCATCAGAGACCTTCTGGGTTACTTCAACAGCCGGAAATCCCACAATGGAAGTGGGAAAGGATCACAATGGATTTCATTACTAAGCTGCCGAAGACGGTGGGCGGATGCGATACTATTTGGGTTATTGTTGACCGCCTCACCAAATCTGCACACTTCCTAGCGATGAAGGAAACTGATACAATGGAAAGACTTGCTCAGCTGTACATCAAAGAGGTTGTATCTCGTCATGGTGTACCTTTATCAATCATCTCCGATCGCGATCCCCGTTTTGCTTCCAGATTTTGGCGTTCTTTGCAAGAAGCCATGGGAACTCGTCTTGACATGAGTACTGCTTATCATCCTCAGACTGACGGGCAAAGTGAACGAACGATTCAGACCTTGGAGGACATGCTGCGTGCATGTGTCATTGATTTCGGAAAGGCCTGGGAAAGGCATTTGCCACTCGCCGAATTCTCGTACAACAACAGTTATCACTCTAGCATTAATGCTGCACCTTTCGAAGCGTTGTATGGCCGTAAGTGCCGATCTCCCCTTTGTTGGGCCGAGCTAGGTGAAGTGCAACTCACCGGGCCCGAGATAGTCCACGAAACCTCAGAAAAGATTGCTCAGATTCAAAACAGACTCAAGGTAGCCCGTGATCGCCAAAAGAGTTATGCCGATCTTAAACGTAAGGACTTTGAATTTAATGTTGGTGATCGTGTAATGTTGAAGGTTGCACCTTGGAAAGGTGTGATCCGTTTTGGAAAACGTGGAAAGTTGAACCCACGATACATTGGTCCATTTGAAATTTTAGAGCGTGTTGGACCCGTTTCTTATCGTCTTGATCTACCAGCACAATTGAGCTCAGTTCATCCTACCTTCCATGTGTCAAACTTGAAGAAGTGTCTTGCTGCACCTGAACTTATCATACCACTTGAGGAGCTTACGATTGACGACAAACTCCACTTTGTGGAAGAACCAGTTGAGATTATGGATCGTGAGATCAAAACTTTGAAACGCAACAAGATTCCGATCGTTCGAGTACGATGGAATGCCAAACGAGGACCTGAGTTTACTTGGGAGCGAGAGGATCAAATGATGCGAAAGTATCCTCATCTTTTCCCGACTCCTCCATCTACCTCAGCTTAAATTTCGGGACGAAATTTTCTTTAACAGGTGGGTAATGTAACGACCCTGGATTTTCCAACATTTATTTATTTATAATTACTATTATTAATACGCGTGTTTAAACGAATGTACGTTATTACATTTACATGTTGCCTTGATTGCCCGTGCTTGACTTTTAAGGGCCCGAAACGTCTTTGTGACACCCGAAACTTCACGAATAATATTTTTAGAATATTATTTACATTCATGATTATTTATTATTAATCATTTTAATTAATCAAGGTTAGTGATTAATTACTTGGGCTTTAATTATTTAAATTGCATCTTTATTTAAACTTGGGCCTTTAATTAATGGACTTGGACTAGTAAGCCCACCCTACACTTGTAATGGACTAATAAGCCCACTTATTAAGCTAGTATTATGTTAAGGATAAGCATGGTTAATTAAACTAATTAGGAGACCAAGTTGTCTCAAACATGCATGAGTCATTTAACTCCATTACCCATCCTAGCTTACACATCCATCCCACACTTTAAAGTTTGCAATTTGACTTCCCCTTATAGCTCTAAAAACCGTCCCCCATTACCCCATGTATGGGAATTCTTTTTCAAACTTTTGATACATACTACTTGCATTCTTCCACATTTACACACACATACATTCAACACTTACATTTTCCTCTCTTTTTTCTCTCTAGCTAGTAAGTAACAAAAATTTATTTTCTTCCTCCCTTGCTCCTAAAAACCGTAACCCTTTCTCAATCATCATCATCATTCTTGTTTAATTACTTGTTGTTTGTAATTGTTACTTGTTTGTTGTAAAGATCAAGTTTCTTAACTTGAATCTTCATAGATCTTGATTTCTTCTTTTGATTTTGAAGAACCAAGAACAAGAACTCAAACTCACTAGTTTGTAGTTCCATGTTTATGTAATTTCAAAGATTTAAAGTTCTTAAAATTATAATCTTCTTTGTTTTCATGATTTGTAGACTTGAACTCTCAAGATTCAAAACTTAGTTGAATCTTCTCAAGCATGATACAAACATGAACAAATACTTAAAGATCTAGTTACTTACTTTATTTTTGTTCACTTTAATTTCATGTTTCAAGTTCATAAGTTGAAGAAACTTTCTTTTGTTTATATTGTTGACTTGAACTATTAAGATCTACACTTTGGTATGATCTTCTAAAGTATGAAACAAATGTAAACATAAAACTTGTAGATCTAGTTATTTGTTTCACTTTTACTTAGTTAAATTTGTGATTTATGTTCATGGTCAAGTATTTACTAGTTAAGACTTGATTATTCTTCTTGAAACTTTGTAAGTTCAAGACATAGAAGTGTAACTTGCTAGTTACAACTTCACATACTTGTGTTGATTTAACTTATGTACTAGATCTATACTTTTGAAACAAGGATCTTCAAGATCTACTAAGAACTAAGTTCTACAACCTAAGATCTTGTGTACTTAAGTTTATTTTCAAGTTTGTAGTTTATGACTAGTTTTAAAGTTGATGTATGTGATAGATCTAAGACTTTGATGAAACTTTGGTTCATCAAATTAATGTCTTAGACTTGCACTTGGGTTATGATGGACAAATCTTGGTTAAGATGATGTAGACACATCCATGAGTTGTACACTTGAAGCTATATGCATCAAGGATGAGAGCCATGATGAGCATCAAACACTAAGATCACCGGAACCCTTGAAAACCCACTGTTTCTGTCCAAAAGTTTCTGTTCAGCTGTTTCTGGACTATACCAGTAGGTCTGGGCTAATCCCATCATGATTTTTGGATAGAAATTTTTGAGTAGATAACTTTTCATGTAAGACTCGTCTTCATACGAGTTACGGTTTAGAGTCTATGGCCCTCCGATCGTCACTAGGTCCATTTACTTTTCTATTTCCCGTTTCAGTTTCCTGTTTACTGTTTTCTGAGTCAGACCCGAACACCTGGGCTACTGTAACTGTGATATTCAGTTAGCTCTGTTCGAGTAGATAATTTTTCATTTAGGACTCGTCTTAATACGAGCCACGGTTTAGGATTTATGGCCCTCCGTTCGTCACTATGTCCTTTAACGTTGTGCAGAAAGTTCTGACCTACTCGCACTTAAACCGTCGCCACGGTCAAACTAAGACGAGTTGGCTTCTGTAATTTTAACCACACTTAAGGGACTCATAGACGGAGACATGGCCACTGGTCTCACCTTATTTCAGTAGGTATAGAGACCGTGGTGACTGACCGAAGTCAGCCTTTGTTTTAAAACTTCTTTTATGAATAAAACATACTTATACCTTTCGTTGATGATGACTGATGATGACCCTTATGACCTTAATTACGTACTTATAAACCTTTTGAGACGACTTACTGACTTAGTACTATTTGACTTAGGTTGAGGACACTCGGACCGTTACTTGCACACCATTCCCGACTACTACTTTACAGCTACTACTATCATTGTGAGTTATAGCATTCCCTTTTTACTTTAACTTATTTTGGGAACTGAGAATACATGCAGATTTTATGTTTTACATACTAGGCACGAGTACTTAAACTTTATATATGTGTGGGTTATATAACGGCAGAAACATTCCCTTTAGCTCGGTAACGTTTAATCATCGGTTTTTGAGCCGTGAACGCGAATCTTAGATATGGATCCATAGGGTTTGACATCCCCACTCGGGCTAGTAGCGCTAGCATTTAACGGGTGTTTAATACTTCGAGGTTATACGCACTTTCCAAGTGCACTTTAAGGGGGTACATTAAACGTTAAGTTAGTTACCGGGTGCCCACGGTTAAGCATATACTTTTACATACTTTTGAACGCTCGTTGTAGCACTGAAATCTCGTGGCCTACTTACATTACTGTTATACTTAAACTATAGCTCACCAACCTTTGTGTTGACCTTTTTAAGCGTGTATTTCTCAGGTGTTTGAAGTCGCTTCCGCTATCTTACTAGTTGTGCTGTAGAACCCGCTGCCTAGAGTTGTTATCGCATGACTACTTATCTTGCATTCAAACTTATTTACTTTTGCAACTACGTTATGTAATGACCCTTGGGGTCTCGTACACTTATTTAATGCTTCTACTTAGTGAAGCATACTTTTGGATTGTAAAACATTTGACGTTTGTTATGACGTCACTTTTATTAATGAATGCAAATTCTGTTTTGAAAACGCATATAGTACTTAACCTTGTAATGATCCTGTTGTTGATGGTCCGTACATGATGATTTAGTACGGGGCGTCACAAAATGTAACCTCTCAGAACACGTTCGGTTATCCTAACAATCTAATCCTTTATGATTTTTAACAAACAATTCCAAAATTTAACTAAAGAATCCCTTAGCATAGTGCAATGTTGAGGCCACGTTATGGTGTAATGCAGTTAGTCTACCTTAGAGATTGTTTCCATGGCTATACATAACAGTGATACAGCTTACAACAACCGTTGTGCTTCAGCATGTGCTTACTATGTTTATATGCTAGTGATTACACCGCATAGCTCAAGGCCAACCTTTTACTCCTAGTGCCTATTCCGATTTAAGCTAAATTGTGCCCTATTCTGATGAACAAATTGATGTTTTAGGTGTTTAGAGTAGTTGGTATGATATTGTAGGAAAATTGATAAAAAAAAATATGAAAGGGAGTTAAAGATGAAGTAAGGATGAAAGCTAGAGGATTTACGGGTGAGGAAAAAAGAGAATTCGAAGACAGTGAAAACAGCCCCATCTGTTCATTTGGCTTCCATCTATCATGTTCATAACTTTCCAAAAAACCCAGTTCTGCATAAAAGAGCCGCCGGCCATTAGAAGAGCCATCGGCCTTCATCAGAAACAGCCCCCGGCTATTTAAAAGGTCGGCATATATCATATTGAAGATTTGAAGATTGAAAAGTTGGAAGAAAATAATTTGAGCTGCTAGCTACGGAAACACCCAATAGCCATTGGAAGAAAGTTTTATAAAGTGGAAAGGGTCACCGACTATACATACTAGTAGCCAACTATACACACTAGCCGCCAGTTATAACACTAGCTGTCGGCTAAATTGGATTAAAGCCGCTGGCTAAATTGGAGAAAAGCCGCTGACTCGAAAGGAATTCGAGTTTTTAGGTTTTTTCCTTAGAAATAGAGGGTTCAGCTGTATATTTCAGTATCATTCAATCACATTCGTTTCAGTTTAAATTAGCTTTTGTTTAGTTTTCTCTCAAAATAGTTCGGGTTTTAATTTTCAAGCCTTTAAAGATTCTAATATCCTAACATTTGTTCTTGAATTCTTTTGTAGTATCTCTTATTTATTTTTAATGTTTATTTTAATTATATAATAATGTCTATTTAAAATTTTTTTTGATGCATTGTTTTTAATTTCAATTGCATGATGAGCTAAATTTGTTAATATTCGTTTGGTATTAACATGAACCCTAGTTAGGATTAATGACTATTTCAAGATGCTTTTTTAACTTGTATCGTGTAGAATTCTTATGTTTGAGCAAATATCCATTGATTATCTTGATATTGTGATAGAATTGTATATGTAGGTTAAGGATAAGATTAACGAACCTAGTTAATCAGAATACTTACCCTTTACTAGTTTTCTCCGAATTTCAACCTAGGTAGTTATTTATTATTGAATCCGAACTAGTTGAAGATAATAAATTAACTAGTATACACCTAAGTCTTGGAATCTAGATGAATTTTGCAACATATTGTATGTCTACCTGATATATGAAGTTGGTGATTTAACGAACCTAGTTAAATAAAATGCTCAAGTCGTAATTGTCAACCTAATCCATGTTAAGATATCTATTTGCTAGTTAATCTGACTAAGTAATTAGGTATTTGAACTAAAGTACAAGTCATTTAAAATAAACTATAATCGAAGATTAATCCATAACTAGCGGGATTGTGAAAGTCCAAGTGAAACCTTTGTTTAACAAAACTTAAGTGACATACTCTCTGTGAGACGAACTTAAGTTACGTGCTACCTATTACTACTATGATCAAAATTGTAACCTGTAGTGTGTGCTAGTAGTTAGTTTTTTAAAAAAAAAAAAAAAAAAATTAAGAGTAGATTCTGCACATAAGTAGACATCTCAGAGGACATAATTTAACAACTTTAGGGATCGCCCAATTTCATGTTAACCAGGCTATTAAAGGATTCTTAACGTTAATCAGGCTATCAAAGGAGATTATTTTCTTGGAATCAAAGGATTCTGGAAAGGTATTAATGAAGGATTTGCATTCGTAAATGTGTGTGGTCCACACAACTCTCGTAAAAAGAAAGCTAAGTGGGATAGTTTGGAACAACTTCTAAATTACAGAGACATGTCTTGGATCCTCTTCAGTGATTTTAATGAGGTATGAAATCAAGATGAACGTCTAAATTTGTGTTTTCCACAAGCTATGGGCATATATGTTTAATAATTTCATCAATAAGTTTTGTCTACTTGAAATAACTCTCGCGGGGCAAGAAATTCACAAGAGTTAGCGATGATGAAAGGAAATATAGTAAATTCGACAGGTTTCTAATATCCGAGAAGTTTAGTAATCTCTGCCTACGCTTTTTGCTACTACACTTGATCTTTACACATATGATCATTGTCCATCATTCTTTGAGATCGAATCTTTGACTTTGGACCAAAACCAATCAAAGTTTTTAATGCTTGGTTAGAAGCCAATGGGGTAGAAGAAATAATCACTAATGCTTGGAATATGCATGTCGAAAATAATAGAAGTGATTACATCTTGAGAAATAAATTAAAGAAAGTAAAATGTGAACTCATTTTTGTAGCAATAAAGCTCTTCGCAACTTAAACAGTGAGATTGCTGAACACTCAAAAGCCGCAGTTGACTGGGAAAATATTGCACAACAAAGAGCACTCGATGATCATGAGCGTGAAACGTGGCTAAACGAAAGAAAACTTTGGCTCGAAAGGGATAAAGTCAAAACCAACATGCTCAAACAAAAATCTAGGGTTAAGTGGATACTTGAGGGTGATGAAAATTTCAAAATATTTCCACAACTTTGTCAAGAGAAGAACTACAAAAAATAACTTTCATTGTGGTTCGATCAACGGAAGTTGGATGCAAATCTGAATCTTATCAAAGAAGAAATCTTCAACTTTTACTCTAACATCTTTAAAGCCGATAACAGTTCATCATGTTAGCTGCTTACTCATTTGAATATCATTACAGATGGGGATAATGAATTACTAGAAGCTTCATTCACTAAAAATGAAATATGGGAAGCTATTTAAGATTGGGGAAGCTCCAAAGTGTCAGGCCCAGACGGGTTCAATACGAAATCCTTTAAAAACATTTGGTGGCTAGTTAAAAGTGAGGTCATGTTTGCGTGCAATTGGTTTTAGTCTAACATGGAGATTTTCCGCGGTTGTAATACATCTTTTACTACCCTAATTCCTAAGAAACTAAAACCTTTCGGGCCCATTGATTATCGGACCATACTCATCAGATATTACTATAAAATCATCACAAAAGTGTTATTCGAAAGACTTGAGAGAGTGATTCACAAATCGTCAGAATTGAACAAAACAACTTTCTAAAAGGAAGATATATCCTTGTTAGCATTCAAATTGCAAATGAAACAACTGATGAACTAAAAAGACAAAAAAGAAAAGAATTCTTGTTTAAGGTTGATTTTAAAAAGGCTTCCGATTGGGATTCGGGAACAAATGGATCAAGTGGATCCACGCATGCCTAAACTCAGCCTCGATCTCTATACATGTTAATGGTTCTCCCACTAGAGAATTCATACCAGAAAGAGGTGTAAGGCAAGGCGATCCAATATCGCCTTTTCTTTTCATCGTCGTGGTACAAGGATTCAATATTCATAGCAAACAAGCCATTCTAAATGGTCATCTAAAAGGATTGAAGTCGGTCAAGAAAGAGTAATCGTGTCACATCTCTAGTATGCTGATGATACAAAAATTCTTTGGAGAATGGAGTGGACGAAATGCATCCAAGACAATATAAATCCTCAAATTTTTTGAAGAACTCTCGGGACTTAAAGTCAACTTCCACAAGATTAATCTTTTTGGTGTAGGTGTTTCAAAAGAAGTGATCGAATCATGGCATCTAGATTAGGATGTAAGGTGAGTGAATTCCCGTTCACGTATCTTGGGATTCCAGGGTGAAAATGAACAAAGCTATTCACTGGCAACTGGTGATAGATAGGTTCAAGAAAAGGCTCGCATATTGGAAATCAAGGTCACTTTCTTTCGTTGTTCATCTAACATTGATAAAATTAGTACTCTATAGCTTACCAATTTTTTATATTTCTCTTTATTGTGCAACATCATCCCTAATCAAATCATTGGAATCTATTATATGCAACTTTTGTGTAACATCCCGTTTTTCAGTTACGCGTTATTTTGGACGTTAATTGAATTACGAGGCATGTAATCATATATTTTAACCCCAAATAAATTTGAGTTAATGTTTTAAAACCTTACCATTGGAAAGTAGACCTTATTACGTTTCCAACGATATTTGATTCATAAAAAACGGAGTTACGGTTTGAAAGTTATGACCAAAACAAATTTCACAAAATGCTGATTTCGGCTTTTGCGCACCGTGCAAATTCAGCTGACAGAATTGGGTGGGTTTACAATTTTGAGAAATTAAAGAGGGCACTTTGGTTCTTTTACTTTTGGACGGGTTTTATACCCCAAAACTGATCCCAAACTCATTCTTATCCTCTTTTCCACTAACCAAACCCTAGAGAGAGGGGTTTCTAGAGAGAGGAAGCTTGAGTTGGTGATGAAGATGGTGATTTTTTCCCAAATTGGAAGTGTGACTTGGTTCTCCTTGATGTTTTTAGCTACTAGCTTGGTTTTGGAGTTGAGGTAAACCCTAGATTCGATTTAATTACTTTGATTTTGATTTGGGGTTAGGGTTTGTGCTAGTTAGGGTTATAAACCCATTTCTTGTGAAATTTGGAGGTTTTGGGTATTGTTAGTGTAAGTGAACCCGATTATTGTGGGTTTAGGGTTTGATGATGAATTTGGAAGTATTTATCATGGTTTGGGTGTTAAATCACTAGATTGTAAGTTTGTTAGTGATTTTGGTGTTCTTAAGAACATGTTTGCTAGTCAAAATGGGTGTTGACTTTGATTTACTGTCAACCTAAGTTTTGAGTCAAGTTTTGGTGAATCAAATATGTAATACTTGGTTTAGGTGTTAATTGGCATTTTGGAAATATAATCACTAGCCGTTAGTGATTATGGGCGTTTTTGTAACTTTTGTCAAAATGGATAAATTGAATTGGGTCGAAGTTGATGATGACACTAGTTTTGGTCAAATGGATGTTTAAACACTTGTGTTAGGCGTTAAAGGACAATTTTGAATTAATTACTCGTGAGAAGTAATTTTGGTTAAAATGATACTTTAACATAAATCAAAGGTGGACAAAAGCAATATGGGTCAATATTGTATGTGTTATGGTTTTGGTGTACATGGCGTTTGAAATGATCACTACCTAAGTAGTAATCTAGTGTCGGGACCTAGATTGGTCTAGTTAGTGTAAAGTATAACTTGGGTTAAATTGTACTTTGTAGAGTGGTTTTGAATTACCACCCGAAGTGGTAATTGGTTTGTGTCCATTAGGTGTTAAATGAGAGGGTTTTGATGAGCAAGGTGAGATCCCTCGGCTAAGGAATGTGGGTGTCGGATTCTCTTTTAGAGAATTGTTATTTATGTGTGTATTGTGTCTGTGTGTGATATATGTGGTTACTTGTTCGGATTTGAGGACGGAGATCATGTTATACATGACTTGTGCGGATATCCCAAGGTGAGTGGAATAATTATACGTGTATGTATATAGTGTATTTATTTGTGTGCTATTGTATGAACCACGGAGCCGATAGTGCCATATCATGTGCAAATGTACAATGATGTGAACCACGGAGCCGGTAGCATCATGGTACGTGTGTTGTAGTGTGAATCACGGAGCCGGGAGCACTATACCACGAGTTGAAAAGGTGTGAACCATGGAGCCGGTAGCACCTTAGCGTGAGTATGACTCAAGTTGTGATGTGAACCACGGAGCCAGTAGCATCAAGACAAATGCGTATGGTGTGAACCACGGAGCCGGTAGCACCATGACGCGAGTATGGTTAACCATATGGTGTGTGTGTGTAGAATTCATGAACATTATTTATATTACATGCTTTTGGTTATGCTAGCTTGCGGTATTGGAGATTATTAGCTTTATACTTTGCGATTGTATTCTAATTAGATTGCTAGCATGTATGCGGTATTTGTGTAAGTGTTTGCAAGTAAGTAGATTATATATGTATATGTATAATTATTGCATTCAATAATCTTTATGTTTACCCCTCTCATTGTTTACCTTTTTACATGTATTGTGATTGTGAAGCTAGCTAGTTGTTAGACTAAATGCGTAGGAGCATTTGGGCTCGATGGGGGTAGCTTTTGGATGTTTGGACGCGGGTTGGGGATTTGGTGGTCCTCGGGATTATGCTCTTGGTATCGGGTTGGGTTATAGAGTCCTAACTCATCTAAATGAATAAACGGGTCGAATTAATCACGTCTTGTATTCATGTGTCATTGGAGACCTGAGGGTCGAATACTCTTTTGTCGTACAAAACCGGTTGCGTAATTGCGTATTGTTTGAAATAGTTAAACTTAGCTTGGCGAATGAAACTTGATTTGGATTAAAGTTGGGTTATCATGTGTTAAAATTGGGCTGACCCTGTTTTGTGTTAAAAGGCACGCTGCGCGATCATATGCGCGCCGCGTGTTTTTTCTCGTGTTACGTTTTTGGGTTGTTACAAGTGGTAACAGAGCATGGTCTAAGGGATCTAGGTAACTTTGTGATAGGTGCCTAAACTTAGACTTGACGATGTAGAATTGTATGCGGACTTGTAGAAATACGGGTCAGGATGGCGATAGTTAGTGGCTTAGCGTAGGTACACTAACTCGGACATGTGGATATGTGGTGCCTTAATTGGTGTTTGCGCTTGTGCCTTAGATAGATAGTGCCTAGTGTAAGTAGGCTGACTCGGATATTGGAAGGAATAATTGTCACCTAGGTTGTAGGTTGACTCGTTGTTGCGGTGTACATATGTGTATATATTATTATACTATATATAGTGTACGGTGTGTTAGTGATGAGTCCAATGGTGGGGCTCGGGTACTTGGGGGTTTTGGATAGTCCAGTCTAACAACGGGACTTCACTTGTTTAGAGGTGAATGTGCGTTGTATTGTGTGAATGTTGCTACTCCGGGTAAAGTACTTTGTGTGACCATGTAAAAATGGTAAGGTACGCAATTGTAATAGTGACTAATCACCATTATTACGAAAGTGTATCTTGACACCAAGCATGACATGACGAGTACCAAACGGAGGAAAGGTAGCACGGTTGGGATAGATACGAGACGAATTAGAAATCTTTTATTGGCGCCTAGAATATAGTGGTCTCGGGCGATGTGCTTGTTGTCACATCAGGTTTGTTGTGAGTCGGGAGGTGTTACAGTGGATTATGTTATCTAAGTGTAACGACCCAACCCGTTAAACATCGTAAAACATTTTTTTTTTAAAAGTGGACAGGCCAAGCCTATCAGGCAATTTCCGTGGCGCGGCCCACAATGGAAACTGAAGGTCAGAGACCATCAAAAAGGTGATACCCAAGTACGTTCAAGCTCGCGGCGCGGCACAACCCTGGACCTGATTCTGACTTGTACAAAAATTATACAACACCAAATTTCAAAGTAATCAACATTTATCAACACAATGGATTCCTGCCGCATTTGTAAATAGAATTTGCATGTTTTAACATCCACAAATCGAGTATTTGACCACCGAGCATCATGCGATCATTTACGCATCAAAATATAAGTTACGACCCACAAGTTTAAATTCCAAACAAAACCCGAGCATGGTGTTTGGGGTTGAACTACCCAAACCTAAGTCGAACTTCAAAAGAAATACACTATCATAAACTTTAAGGAGCCCGCTAGTCCAAGCAAATACCCTTGCCTTTATCTACACCGGAGCCTAAAAAGGTAAACAACGAGAGGATAAGCATAACGCTTAGTGAATGCAATAATTATACACATATATATATACAACTTACTTACTTGCAATCACTTACCCAATTACCTCATACACGCTAGCATTTTAATTAGCATACCGTTGTAAAGTAAAACGCTAAATCTCCGATAATATAAGCTAGCACAATAATAGCATATAACACGAGTAATATAATATGCTACACTACATCACGTAAAATATTGATGTTCTCAACATCCATTAATATTCAAGGCTAGCCCAACGAATGGTATCGTCATCATCGAACTTATTCCCCATCCGTCCTAATTAATGTGGTATCGTCAACATCGAACTTAATCCCACATATGAGGTATCGTCAACATCGAACTTAAACCCTCATCGAATGTATTAATGTGGTATCGTCAACATCGAACTTAAACCCACATATGACGTATCGTCAACATCGAACTTACACCCTCATCGAATGTCACTACAATAGTGGTATGGCTTCGTCAACATCGAACTCTAAATCCTTACATGAGGTATCGTCAACATCGAACTTTAACCCTCATCAAAACAAACAATATACTCCAGGATATGGTATCGTACGTCAACATCGAACTTTAACCCATACCCTCACAAGCAAATAAATCATATACATACATATATAATTATTCCACTCACCTTAAAGCCTTTTGTGAATGATAATCGAGCTTGCAACCTTCAATGTAACGTACCTATTGCATTATGCATATAATCAATCACACAATCAAGTTGGTCAACCAACTCACTCACCATCCTAGTGTCATTTTGACCCATAGTGCAATTTCGACCCATTTGCACTCTTAATCATAATATTAGGTCAACTTTGCCAAAACCCTAACACTAGCCAAATATGGTCTTAATACACTTTTTAACACAAGGTTATCGCATTTTCACACTCATTAAACAACTTAGGTCATCAAAGACTCATTTGACACATTTCAAGGTTAACACACCCATTTGGGTCATCAACATACCCAAATAACACCCACTTACTAAATATCAAAGTGTGCTAGTGATTAACTAACCATTAAAGACTCATAAACATCAATTATCACTTTGAAACCCTAGGTTAGTCATTCTTGAGCGCTCATGACTCAAACTTACCTAAAATCCCCCAAATTACCAACAAATGGGTTTCATGTTCAACACTAGCTCAAACCCTAACCCTTAATCTATCAAAATAAAGGAAATCAAGATTAGGACTTACCATCATAATCAAAACGTAGCTAGTGACAAGATGAACAACTTTAATACTCGTGCTTAAACCCGAATCGAACTTCTTCCTTCTTGATTTGAGCTTTCTCACACTAAAAATCTCTCTCTCTCTCTCTCTCTCTCTAAACTTGAAGTGGAAGAGATAAGGTTGGTGTAAGAGGAGTAAATGACACTCTAAAAACTGATCTAGAGGCCTTAAAGTCGTTCAACAAGTGAAAGTACCAAAATGCCCTTCTTCAATTTAAATAAAGCAAAAGAATCACCATCTGACGCTGGCTGCACCGCGGCCTAAAGGGCTGCGCCGCGGCCCCATGCTGAAACACTAGCCGCCAGCTTTTTATTATATACACAATTATGTACCATTCGGACTTGGGTCTTACACTAAGGTGAGTGAGTAAACTCATGAGTTCGGCGCATACTTAGTCACACTAAGTAGTGGGTGCACTACTGAGATTGTCATTGGTTATAGTTACCCATCATAACTAGGATGACTGATTAGTATGTGTGTGTGTCTGTGCGATGAGGAATTGAATTCCGTAATGGAATGTAACATGTCTAATGATTGTAGTTTGGGGTTAAACTCAGTAGAGTGCGTGGTTAGAGAATCGTGTAAGGATTCTAGTTGTGAGTCGCCTTAGGATTGGTGAATTGAGGAGTCTTCGGGTCGTTAAACTCATGGGAGTGGGACCCGTATGACGATGATTGCGTTAGTGTGTTAGCGTGTTGTGGATTATAGAGTAACATTCCTAACGGAATATCCCTTGTAGTAGTAGTTATGTCAATGAGTGGAAGGGTGTAAGACTTGGTGTTTTCAAGCATCTCTTAGTGTTAAATGAAAGGTTTTGTTAGGCTATATCGTTTAACCTTTTGAAAATTGCGGGAAGCGTGTGATCGCTAGGACCTCTTGATAAGACAATAAACCGTAAGGTTTGTCGGGTAAGTATGACTTATGGTCATTATTGTGGTGAGATGGGTGACATCGGGTATATGGAACCCAAAGATCAAGTTTCTGAACCTCGGTAGATTATGGTGGGAGCCTGCATGACACTGCATCAGGTGCCTTCTTATACCTGCTAGTGTAATGTTCAACTCTGGTAGTGGTGTGATCACTTTGTGCTTGGGGTGCCCGTGAGATACCCTTGGAAGCAGCGAAGATTACAATAGTGATCAACGGGTGATAGTAATTCGATGGTTGCGAAAGTGGAAATTTAAGAGCATTACGGTAAATACTTCTTATGAAGAGACGGATGAGTGAATCTTGTTGCTCTTAAGTGATAGACGGGTAGAGATGACCGGTGAGCCGGTGATGGACTTAATGGCCGGTTAGGTCGATGGTTATGACGAAGTGTTGATATTGCGGTCGACGCAATTATTGTATCGGATTGGTCACTCTTCTCCATGAGAGTGAGCAATTGTTGGTAAAGGTTCGTTGAGTGGAAGGTCGGGTGATCTCAACTGAGAAGCACGACTAATTAAGCCGAGTGGCATATGCCTAGGCTTAGAGGCATATGTGGGACTTTGGTGGAGTTCACTTTGCGAACGATGAGGGGTTGTTAGTTGTGATTTGTGGGATGAAGGTGCGATGTCATCGCGTGTATGACGGCTCTGAGAGCCTGAAGTAAATTTGCGATGATTTGGTGTTTATGACCAATGATTAGAATGGTCATGTGTTTCGTGGAATTACAATTCCGCGGGATGTTATCATCTTGGCAGTGAGAATGTGGAGCTGAATCCTAAGTAGGGGAGTTTTTACTGCCGCCCGAGGAAGCTCCGGTGGTGTTAAATCTAGTGAAGTGTCAGAGTGTACCGTGCTAGGCCTCAATAGAGATTCAGAGTTCCTAACGAGGAAGAGTGACGGGTTGTTGATGTCGACTCGAGATCGTGCGTTACGAATGTGAGTTACGATTCCAGAATGTTATGTGTAGAGTTTGCGATGATGGGATCAAATGAAGTGTAAGTCTTCTTAAGTAAAGTGGTCGTGTAGTACCAAAGTGCGGTATGAGACCAAATGTGAAGCTTGAGATCTCGGAGTGAGAGAATGAAGTTGTCATTGCAGGTGCTCTCATAATGTAAATCTGGGTTGCTATGAAACTTGAATAGTACTATTGAGTAGGTACAAGTTAGAAATTGTGGTTGTTGCTGTATTTTTCCTGTCGGGAAACGTGATTGTGGAAATTTTCAGTGGATTACTTTAATTTATGGACGATTGTGAGGCGAAGAGTGTCGGTTCCGATTGTCTCACACTGAGACACGCAGATGTTGTTTGTTTGCGAGAGTGTGTTCCCTAGTGAGGCGACCCGTTAGTTGCATTGAAATGTCGAGGCCATCCTTAACGGACGGTCGAGGCAAGAGGATTCACCAGGCGTTGGTGGATATTTTGTGGGTCGTGTGACGAATTGCAAATTTGTTGTCATTATAATTCGCTGTTGACAGAATTCTAGTATACGAATAGTTTCCATGCTAGTACTAGAAAGCCGTATTGTATGGATGTGTTGTAGGGTTTAGCGAAGAAACCCTGTGTCGAGTCTTGATGTTTTGTTTAGCTCGTGGTGTATTATTGTCATCCTGGATTAATCCGGTGATGGATGGTCGTGTGCGAATCGATTAATGGGAAAGTTTGTGTTCCCAGTGTGATTATTTGGTGATATCGAAATTTATTCGTTGAAGGAATGACCCGGTGGTGGAGACGGGGGAAGTTGGTTCTTGATTCAGAGAACATTCATGATTGGATGGCTTATGAGTCGTTGAAGTACGGAGTTTTGACGCGGCATGAATCCTTCTAGATTTGGATTAATGCAAGACTTGGTTCACGGCGTAGTGGACCTAGTAGATCGCGTTGGGTGATGTAGTTATGGATGTAGCTTGTTGCGAGTTGTAGTCGAGAGAACTTTAAGGGATATATGGTGTTTTCTGTATTTCGTAAGTGTGAATTTTGGACGTTGAGTGTATGAGATATCGCTTGCTGCGGTAGTGCACGCTAGTGATTATTAGCGTGTGGCGAGATCTTCAAATTAACAAAAGATATTATGGATGTCGAGCTAGGTTGTGTTTCGTGGGATCGTGAGGCGTGGTTCCTAGTTGGAAATAAGTGAGAAGGCTTTGGAGCACTTACCTCTTGGTAAATGATGAGGATCAAGGGGACGTTATCCAGGCTAAGTGGGGGAGAGTTGTAACATCCCGTTTTTCAGTTACGCGTTATTTTGGACGTCAATTGAATTACGAGGCATGTAATCATATATTTTGACCCCAAATAAAGTTTAAGTTTGTGATGCCCCATACAAAACCATCGTGTACGAATCATCAACAACAGGATCATTACAAGGTTAAGTACTATATGCTGTAATAAAAGAAGTTGCATTCACGATAAAAAGGTGACGTCATAATCGACATCAAATGTTTTACACCAACAGTATGCTTCTATGAATAGCAAGCATGAATAAACGTATGTGACCCTTAGGTCCTTACAAAACATAGTTCAAAAGTATTAAAGGTTGAATGCAAGATAAACAGTTCATGCGGTGATAACACTAGAGCAGCGGGTGTCTACGGCAAGACTAGCACGACAGCGGAAGTAAATAACCTTAAGCACCTGAGAAAAACATGCTTAAAAACGTCAACACAAAGGTTGGTGAGCTATAGTTTAAGTATAACAGTATGTAAGGTAGGCCACGAGATTTCATTGCTACAAAGAGTGTTTCAAAATAGTATGATAAAGTATATGTTAACCGTGGGCACTTGGTAACTAACTTAACGTTTATACCCACTGAAAGTACACTTGGCAAGTGCGTATGATTACGAAGTATTAAACACTCGTTAAATGCTAGTTCTACTAGCTCGAGTGGGGATGTCAAACCCTATGGATCCATATCTAAGATTCGCGTTCACGGTTCAAAAACCAATGATTAAACGTTACCGAGCTAAAGGGAATATTTATACCGTTGTATAACCCACACATATATAAGTTTAAGTACTCGTGCCTAGTATGTAAAACGTAAAATGCGCATGTATTCTCAGTTCCCATATAAGTTAAAGTAAAAAGGGAATGCTATAACTCACAATGATAAAGTAACGGTAAAGTATGACTCGGGAAATAAGCAAGTGTGTAGGTCCGGAAAGTCCTCAACCTAAGTCAAATAGTAATAAGTCAGTAAATCGTCCAAAAAGGTTTAAAAGTATGTAAATAAGGTCTTAAGGGTCATCATCATTCATCATCAAACAAAAGGTGTAAAGTAGGTTTCTTTTATGAAAGTAGTTTAAAACAAAGGCTGAGTTCGGTCAGTCACCGCAGCCTCTATACCTACTGAAATAAGGTGATACCAGTGGCCATGGCTTCGTATATGAGTCCTTTAGTTGTGGTAAAAATTACAGAAGCACAACGTTAAATGGACATAGTGACGATCGGAGGGCCATAAATCCTAAACCGTAACTCGGATTAAGACGAGTCCTATATGAAAAGTTATCTACTCGAACAGAGCTATCTAAAAATCATAATTACAGTAGCCCAGGTCATACGGGTCAGACACAGAAACAGTAAAACAGTAGGGTCAGTAGGTTCCGGTGGTTCTTGGTGCTCGATGCTTATCATGGTTCTCATCCTTGATGCATATAGCTTCAAGTGTACAACTCGTTGATGTGTTTGCATCATTTTCACCAAGGTTTGACCATCATAACCCAAGTGTAAGTCTAAGACATGAAGCACAACTCACTTAAGTGTTGCAAGTGTTTTGATGAACCAAAGTTACATCAAAGTCTTAGATCTAACACATACATGAACTTTAAAACTAATAATAAGTTACAAACTTGAAAGTGAACTTATGAAATTAAGATCTTAAGTTGTAGAACATAGTTCTTTGTTTGATCTTGAAGATCCAAGACTCAAAATCTAGATCTAACATAAGTGTACAAAGTTATAATTAAAGAAAACTTACTTACATGCTCTTGAACTTTTAAAGTTAACTTTAGTTCAAGATTAATGAGATCAAAGTTAACTAGTAACATTTGACCAATATTAACCAACAAAAAATGAATTTAAAGTGCATAATATGAAGTAATAAACTAAGTAAACAAGTAAATAATTCATGGTTGTTCATACTTTAAAGATTCAAACCAAAGTTTGATCTTTAAGAAAGTAAACTTTAAAGTTTACTAACATGAATTACAAGTATGCTTTACAACCATGAACTTACAATCTTTGAAACAACATATGTAGAACATAAACCAGTAAGTTTAGTTCTTGTGTGTTCTTGTAATTACAAGATAAAATGAAGAATGAAACTAAAGAGTTTGATTCTTGTAACTAGTAAAGAAAATAATAACAACAAAGTTCATGTAACTAAGTAACAACAACAACTAACAAGTATCAAGTAATTATACAACATCAAAGAACAAAGATGATGATGATATAGGGGTGTTGGGCCACGGTTTTTACAAAAGAAAAGGAAGATGAAGTGAGCTTGTTACTTACAAGACTTGAGAGAAAAAGAGAGAAAATAATGAAAGCAAGTAAGTGTGTTTTGGAATGAGAGAATTATGAGTAACAAGTAATGCACAAAATGAAACAAAAACACCTCCCTTCTACCCTTCAAGTTGACGGTTTGGGAGGGATCAAGAGGAAGGGTTTTGTACACTAGTTACTTGCATGTAAAGCTTTACAAAGTTGGTTAATGGAGGTGTTTACATGGGAAGGATGTATAACCAAACTAGTAACTAGATTCTATACAAGTTAAGCCATCAAGTTTAGTTCCAAATAATACTTACATGTGAGAATGGGCTAAATAGTCCAACTAAGAAGTAGGGTGGGCTTATAAGCCCATGTTCAATCATAAAGCCCAAGTATGTATTAATTAACAAATTAATCCAAGTAAAAGTCCATTAACACTAATAAAGGCCCAAGTAATTTACTAATAACTTTAGTTAATTAAAATGATTAATAATATCAATCATGAAAGTAAATAATATTCTAAAAATATTATTCGTGAAAGTTTCGTGTGTCACAAAGACGTTTCGGGCAATTAAAGTCAAGTACGGGCAATCATGGTAACATGTAAATGTAATACCATACATTCGATAAATCAAAAGTATTAGTAATAACAATTATTAATAATTAACGTTGGAAAATCCAGGGTCGTTACATTACCCACCTGTTAAAGAAAATTTCGTCCTTAAATTTAAGCTGAGGTAGATGGAGGAGTCGGGAAAAGGTGAGGATACTTCCGCATCATTTGATCCTCTCGCTCCCAGGTAAACTCAGGTCCTCTTTTGGCATTCCATCGTACTCGGACGATCGGAATCTTGTTGCGTTTCAAAGTCTTGACCTCACGGTCCATAATCTCAACTGGTTCTTCCACAAAGTGGAGTTTTTCATCAATTGTAAGTTCTTCCAGTGGTATGATAATTCGGGTGCACCAAGACACTTCTTCAAGTTTGACACGTGGAAGGTAGGATGAACTGAGCACAATTGTGCTGGTAGATCCAAACGGTATGCAATGGGTCCAACACGTTCCAAGATTTCAAAAGGACCAATGTATCGTGGGTTCAATTTTCCACGTTTTCCAAAACGAATCACACCTTTCCAAGGTGCAACTTTCAACATTACACGGACACCGTCGTTGAATTCAATGTCTTTACGTTTAAGATCGGCATAACTCTTTTGGCGATCACGGGCAGTGTTAAGTCTAGCTTGAATCTGAGCAATCTTCTCCGTGGTTTCGTGGACTTCCTCAGGTCCGGTGATTTGCTTTTCGCCTACTTCGGCCCAACAAATAGGAGATCGGCACTTACGGCCATACAATGCTTCGAAAGGTGCAGCATTAATGCTTGAGTGATAACTGTTGTTGTACGAAAATTCGGCGAGTGGCAAATGTCTTTCCTAGGCCTTTCCGAAATCGATGACACATGCACGCAACATGTCTTTCAAGGTCTGAATCGTTCGTTCACTATGCCCGTTAGTCTGAGGGTGATAAGCAGTACTCATGTCAAGACGAGTTCCCATGGCTTCTTGCAAAGAACGCCAAAATCTAGAAGCAAAATGGGGATCGCGATCGGAGATGATTGATAAAGGTACACCATGACGAGATACAACCTCCTTGATGTATAGTTGGGCAAGTCTCTCCATTGTATCTGTTTCCTTCATCGCTAGAAAGTGTGCAAATTTGGTAAGACGATCAACGATAACCCAGATGGTATCGTATCCTCCAACCGTCATTCGTAGCTTGGTGATAAAATCCATCGTTATCCTTTCTGTGACGACCCGAAAATTTCCAACAAAATTTAAACTTTAATCTTTATATTATTCCGACATGATAAGCAAAGTTTGTTAAGTTAAATCTCAAGAATTTTAAACTGTGTTCATACATTCATTATAACCTAGACCAAATTCTGACGATTCACGAACCGTTATATATAGATAGATATGTATATGTATATATATATATATTATAACTTGAGAATATTAATAAAGTATTAAACGTATAATACTTTACACGAACGTATTTGTTTCAATATGATTTTCGACGAAATTAAAAAATATATATTAAATGATTGAATTATCAGAAACATTGAATTATGATTACAAGTCTCTGTTGAGAGGTCCACTATGATTTGAGAAAATCTATTCCTCTTAACGATATTCAGAATAATTTGTAAAGCTATTTATAAATAAAAACAAAAAGTGTCATTTACAAAAGTTAGACAAAAGTTAGTGGAGAATTGGTTTCCATAATATTCTATTAATCTATTTTCAAACGTACAAAGACGTTTTCAGTTTAAAAAAAAGAACTTTATTATTAAAACGTATATAACTTTTATAAATATCTAGAATCACTTTTGACAACTCATTACTTAACCAGTATAATAAATATAACGATATTTATATTTTATTTCATTAAATATGTATAACGATTTAAATTAATATTATATATATTTATACGCGTATTATACATACATAGTTTTTATACTTTTACTATACTTTAACTTTACCTTTACTTTACTTTTACTTTACTTTAACTTTAATAATTCACTTTAATAATTCAAAAATCTATTATAAATAGAATTCAGTAGGTTTCATTATTTCATAGAAACTTGAAAATATATTTCTCTAAACTCTCTCAATCGATTTATATATATATATATATATATATATATATATATATATATATATATATATATATATATATATATATATATATATATATATATATATATATATATATATATATATATATATATATATATATATATATATATATATATATATATATATATATATATATATATATATATTTATTTGCTCTGTATTATTTCAAGATATTATTAGTATACATAAAATATTACGACGGAGTGCTGTCCGAGTGATTTCAAAATAGTTTTTTTTGAATGAGTCGAAGCTAAGGAAATTATGGGTTATAGCTATGGAGGTGATGGGTATGGTTCATGGGTATGCTTGTGAGGTCAATCTAGTGTTTATCATCTCCGTTGCATCTACGTACTTTCCTGCAATATTGAATCTCAATATTGATACGTTCGTGAATCCGAGGCCAACCTTGCACTTGTTAAATGACGTTATATGTATTTTTACTACGAAATACAGTATTGTGAGTTTCATTTGCTCCCTTTTATATATATTTTTGGGACTGAGAATACATGCGCTGTTTTTATAAATGTTTTACGAAATAGGCACAAGTACTAAAACTAATTCTACGTGGGTTTAAACCAGAAATATACCCTTAGCTTGGTAACATTAAACTACTTGTCTATGTACGGTAGGCGCGAATCCTAAAGATAGATCTATTGGGCCTGACAAACCCCATCCTGACTATGGGATGCTTTAGTACTTCGAGGTTATTTTAAACACACCTGATCTGGTGTACTTCAGAGGGTAAAACATGAATGTTAAGGCTTGTTACCGGGTGCCTACAACTTATAGAATACTTTTATACACTTGCGAGTGTACATATATTTATAAACGGAAATCTTGTGGTCTATTAATATATTGAAATGATTGTTATGATAAACCTATGAACTCACCAACCTTTTGGTTGACACTTTAAAGCATGTTTATTCTTAGGTATTAAAAAAATCTTCCGCTGTGCATTAGCTCATTTTAAGGATATTACTTGGAGTCATTCATGGCATATTTTGAAAGACGTTGCATTCGAGTCATTGAGTTCATCAAGATTATTATTAAACCAATTATAGTTGGATGTATTATGAAATGGTGTGCATGCCGTCAACTTTCGTTGTAAAGAAAGTTTGTCTTTTAAAAACGAATGCAATGTTTGTAAAATGTATCATATAGAGGTCAAATACCTAGCGATGTAATCAACTATTGTGAATCGTTTATAATGTATATGAACGGGTCCTTTCAGTTGGTATCAGAGCGGTGTTCTTAGCAAACCAGGTCTGCATTAGTGTGTCTAACTGATAGTCGTTAGGATGCATTAGCGAGTCTGGACTTCGACCGTGTCTGCATGTCAAAAGTTTTGCTCATCATTTTTGTCGAAAATTACCTGCTTATCATTCTTAGTGTAGACACATCTTATTGCATTGATTGCATGAATAGTGTATAGACAAAATTCATATCTAAGCATATCTGCTAATTCATATCTCAGCGTATCTGTTACTGTAAACTTTGCGTGACATATTCCGTAAATTCCTCCGTAATCTACGAAACCTTTTGCTCTATATAATTAGAATACCACCCGATAGCCGGAAAATCATTTCATATCGAAAAATTCTTTATTCAATCGTACGAAATGGAATTCGTCATTAGTTCAAGTCCCTCGGATTCCGAAATGGAATCTCACTCAAGTTCCGAAAGCAGTGTGACCGGAATGGATCAACCAATTAGTCATCATCTATTCTGGATGAATTGGGGATGGGTTCGTAGCCTCCTTAATCATTGGAGAAAAGAAGAAGGTGATCCCTTCCATCCACCACATTGCCCTCTTGGCGATGAACCTGAAGCACTTACCGGCGAACCTGTTCGAGATACCATTTTCTCACTCATTGCTAGAGTATCTCATCATGATTATATACTATCCCATATTGCAAATCTTATTCATCCGCTCGTTCCAATCGCCAATCATCCTGGTGTACTAGCAGAAATTAACGAACTTCGCGCCCGAGTAGTGGCTTTGGAACACATGGTGCAAGGATTACAAACACCATCAGCAGCACCAGCAGCATAACCACTACCGCCAGTAACATCCACATCGCAAGCCTCAATACCACAAGCTTCAGCAGCATCACCAGCAGTTACCGGCAGTATCATCAACAATATCGTCAGCACCACCATCACCGTCAGTACTGTCAGCATCATCAGCACTAGCAGCACCTATTACATCACAAGTTCCGTCAGTTCAAGAATCACCGTGGACGTCATCATTGATCAACAACGAGTATTTTGTATCAACGAGTTATGAAGTATTAACTCATTCTTCTGAAGAAATTATATATATATTTTATATATATGAATGCTGAAACTATAAAAATCTTTCGTACTAAGCTATTGAATATGAATTGAAAAAGGGTAGATACTACTCAGTTAAATTCATATTACTAATATGCTATGATGTACATCCTTCGTTAACAACCTAACCATCGTAACTACAATCTTTGATTCAATTAAATGAATCCGGTTTCATAATAAACGAAGTGTATCATTCAATAACATGTTTGATTTTACACTTTCATCTTCAATGTACTCGAAACTTACTGGAAAACAACATTCGTATCTTGTGAAGTTAGCAAGAGTTCTACGAGCATCAGCATAATTCACTAAGGAAATATCTATAAGAATAAATATTGAAGTATTGATTACATTAGCGAAATACTCTGCGAAGATTATGTAATCTCTAATGTTTTAGAACTAATCCAAGCCGAAAATCAAATGAGCTTAATATGATATTAACTCATTAAATCTGTATTACATCTGAAGAAAATATACATACATATATTTTCATAAAGACTATAATGAAAAATTCTTGTTCAAAATATTATTTGTGACATTTTTTTAACGGGTAGGTAATACCCGAGAGATATATAAATGCACAATTAATATATTACATTCTTCGATTCTAATTTAGTAAATCATCAACTATAGTCCCTATTTTCACAACAGTATACCTTCTTTTATAAGAAATCAAAACAACCATACTCATTCAAATTCAATCACCTATTCTGATTTTTGAAATCTCAGAATGCAACTCGAGATATAACAAAACCATCACTCTTAGATTCCTATATCTTTCAAAGCTATACTTTGACTTCAAAACTATGTTAGAACATCATATGTATTAACGATTAGAATATGTGCTCAAACCCTTCGAAATTCCTGAAGACACTTTAACTAAGGAACAATCGAGATGATGATCCAACCACATGTTACCCACAGTTATACACGTGTAAAACTCTCGAACCCAAAGTCATAGTTTAACACGTACCCACGTTGAATTCTTTAGCATTTATTAGCAAAAACAACCTTACGATTCTTTTCAAAGTAGCCAGTTTTGTCACAGCTCCAACAAGTCAACTTCGACTTTTCAGTAAAACTAATTTTATTATAACTTCGATAGATACGCTGCCCTTTCACAATATTACTGGGGAACCTTTCATATCTCACCACATTAGCAGTAAACTTATCAACAACTTCATTAACCTTCGACTTAAACCTCTCCGAAAAGTCACTATACTTTTTCATTGAAACTCCATCTCTTACTCATCCGCATCTTGCAACAAGATTTGCCATACCAATTATTGAGAATCAGCAATCAGTATTTTGAAACCTCGCAGCATGTCTACATCAACAATTACATATACACACAACGTCTACCTCCAAGACTTACATTCTTTGAATGAGAAATTTCTGAAAAACACCCTAAACTGCGAACCAGTTCTCGAAATTTTGAAAAATGCTGATGAAGCAGCAAAAACTGTAAACGACCTTAACAGTAAAAAGTTGGATGATAAAGGATAGTATATTGGCAAAGCTCAGAAAAAGAGAAGGTTTGAAACTAGAAAACGGATTGAGAAAAGTATGAAGGAGGCTGTGGACAAATCACAAAGGCTGAACCTGCCTTTAAAGAATCCAAATGATTCAGTACTTGCTGAAGTCATTAACGAATACCTTGCTCATGACTCCAAACCCCTGCGGATAATATCCTTCATCATCCTCTGATATTAGACATTCTAAGATATCATCGTATCTTTCATTATAAATATCATCCATACTTCTGAAGATATTTTTATAATTATTCTTATCTGAAATCATTTACCACTTCGCGCTATCTGTATTATATCATAAAAGAAACTATTTTAGTTTCAAAATTCTGAAACATTTGAGTTTAAAATAGGAATATTCTTGAAGAAGTGTTGGGAGCTGAAGCATGAGTTAGTATAATATAATGACACTTGATCAACGTGATTATATTACAGTAATTCATGCTGAGTTTCTAAATGGAACATGATGATTCACAGATCATAACATCATCATGTGCTATGTTACACGACTCTTGTATTCTCTTTGATCTCTAAATATCAAGAAAATATTTCTTGATGATTCGGCCTTTTCCGAGGTATTCTGGTAATTTGACAAGTCAAGATCGTGCCATTACAATTTCCTTCCTAGAACATTAACAATGTTCATTCCGAAATTTATATCTGCGAATTCTGGACCATTATAAGCGGTGCTTAATCGCAAGAAGAAGAAACGAAAGGACAAAGCTCCGAACTAGAATTGGGAGTATAAATCATCGCAAATAGAAGAGAACATTAACTGTGGATGACAAAGATTATAGAAGAAGCAAGGACTTTGAAATATAAGGGAAGATATAAAACCCAACAACAACCCAGAAATCACAAACCGTATATATCAATGCATATAGCAAAATAAAGACACGGGAGAACTAAAAACACTTTAAAACCAAGAGTATAGTAGAAGTAAATAGATTCTTCCGGAGGCAGATGAAAAAGAAGAGCGACAGATATGAAAGTGAGGAGTATATCAAGAATCAGTACTGGATGAAGCATAATGACAAATACTTTAAAATATGAGTTGAGAAGGTGTGAGTTGTAAGAAAACAAATGAGGTGGATTTATAGTGAAATATCCGACAGAGAAATCAAAATGGATTATCGCATTAATTCGAAGAGGATCATAATTTCCTTAATCGCCGAATAATCAAATCCAATATAGATTACAAAGATTTTCTTTTCGGAGATCAATCATGATGACGTCAAAAGATACGACGAATCACTATTATCTTATTTTATTCATTTACGATAACTTCACTCACACGCTTCGAGTAATCGAATTATTTTATCCATTCTTCTTGAACATGATAAAACTTTGTAATCGTTATAATAACATTCTCATTGTTAGTCATGACGACCTCTATCAAATTTCGGGGACGAAATTTCTTTAACGGGTAGGTACTGTGATGACCCGGAAATTTCCAACCAAATTTAAACTTTAATCTTTATATTATTCCGACATGATAAGCAAAGTTTGTTAAGTTAAATCTCAAGAATTTTAAACTGTGTTCATACATTCATTATAACCTCGACCAAATTCTGATGATTCACGAACCGTTATATATAGATAGATATGTATATGTATATATATATTATAACTTGGGAATATTAATAAAGTATTAAACGTATAATACTTTACACGAATGTATTTGTTTCAATATGATTTTCGACGAAATTAAAAAATATATATTAAATGATTGAATTATCAGAAACATTGAATTATGATTACAAGCCTCTGTTGAGAGGTCCACTATGATTTGAGAAAATCTATTCCTCTTAACGATATTCAGAATAATTTGTAAAGATATTTATAAATAAAAACAAAAAGTGTCATTTACAAAAGTTAGACAAAAGTTAGTGGAGAATTAGTTTTCATAATATTCTATTAATCTATTTTCAAACGTACAAAGACGTTTTCAGTTTAAAAAAAGAACTTTATTATTAAAACGTATATAACTTTTATAAATATCTAGAATCACTTTTGACAACTCATTACTTAACCAGTATAATAAATATAACGATATTTATATTTTATTTCATTAAATATATATAACGATTTAAATTAATATTATATATATTTATACGCGTATTATACATACATAGTTTTTATACTTTTACTATACTTTAACTTTACCTTTACTTTACTTTTACTTTACTTTAACTTTAATAATTCACTTTAATAATTCATACTTTAATAATTCACTTTAATAATTCAAAAATCTATTATAAATAGAATTCAATAGGTTTCATTATTTCATAGAAACTTGAAAATATATTTCTCTAAACTCTCTCAATCGATTTATATATATATATATATATATATATATATATATATATATATATATATATATATATTTGCTCTGTATTATTTCAAGATATTATTAGTATACATAAAATATTACGACGGAGTGCTGTCCGAGTGATTTCAAAATAGTTTTTTTTGAATGAGTCGAAGCTAAGGAAATTATGGGTTATAGCTATGGAGGTGATGGGTATGGTTCATGGGTATGCTCGTGAGGTCAATCTAGTGTTTATCATCTCCGTTGCATCTATGTACTTTCCTGCAATATTAAATCTCAATATTGATACGTTCGTGAATCCGAGGCCAACCTTGCACTTGTTAAATGACGTTATATGTATTTTTACTATGAAATACAGTATTGTGAGTTTCATTTGCTCCCTTTTATATATATTTTTGGGACTGAGAATACATGCGCTGTTTTCATAAATGTTTTACGAAATAGGCACAAGCACTAAAACTAATTCTACGTCGGTTTAAACCAGAAATATACCCTTAGCTTGGTAACATTAAACTACTTGTCTATGTACGGTAGGCGCGAATCCTAAAGATAGATCTATTGGGCCTGACAAACCCCATCCTGACTATGGGATGCTTTAGTACTTCGAGGTTATTTTAAACACACCTGATCTGGTGTACTTCAGAGGGTAAAACATGAACGTTAAGGCTTGTTACCGGGTGCCTACAACTTATAGAATACTTTTATACACTTGCGAGTGTACATATATTTATAAACGGAAATCTTGTGGTCTATTAATATATTGAAATGATTGTTATGATAAACCTATGAACTCACCAACCTTTTGGTTGACACTTTAAAGCATGTTTATTCTTAGGTATTAAAGAAATCTTCCGCTGTGCATTAGCTCATTTTAAGGATATTACTTGGAGTCATTCATGGCATATTTTGAAAGACGTTGCATGCGAGTCATTGAGTTCATCAAGATTATTATTAAACCAATTATAGTTGGATGTATTATAAAATGGTGTGCATGCCGTCAACTTTCGTTGTAAAGAAAGTTTGTCTTTTAAAAACGAATGCAATGTTTGTAAAATGTATCATATAGAGGTCAAATACCTCGCGATGTAATCAACTATTGTGAATCGTTTAAAATGTATATGAACGGGTCCTTTCACTTTCCCATTTCCATTGTGGGATTTCCGATTGTTGAAGTAAACCAGAAGGTCTCTGATGCTCGGCTTTAACGTTCGAGCAAGTTAAACACTTACCAACATAAGTCGCAACGTTCTTCTTAAGATTCGGCCACCAATACTGTTCTTTAAGGTCGTGGTACATCTTGCCTGCTCCAGGATGAATCGAATATCTCGATTTGTGTGCTTCATCTAGTATAAGGTTCCGTAGATCTCCATAAAGAGGTACCCAAATTCTTCCGGCATAACATCGGAGTCCAGACTCCCTAACCTCGAATCGAGAGACAAGTATGTTCAAATGTTCATGAGATATATTCTCCTTCTTGAGAGCCTCATCTTGGGATACTCTGATCTGGCTGTTGAGATTCGAATGGATGGTGATGTTCAGAGCCCTAACACGAAGAGGTGCCGCCCTCTCCTTTCGGCTTAAAGCGTCAGCTACAACGTTGGCCTTGCCAGGATGATAGCGAAGTTCACAATCGTAGTCGTTGAGTGTCTCGATCCATCGACGTTGTCTCATATTCAGTTGCTTCTGATCAAAGATGTGCTGGAGACTCTTGTGATCGGTGAAGATAGTGCTCTTAGTTCCATACAAATAGTGTCTACACAATTTGAGTGCAAAGACAACGGCTCCAAGTTCAAGATCATGTGTAGTGTAGTTCCGCTCGTGAATCTTCAGTTGTCGGGAGGCATAGGCAATAACCTTTGATCGTTGCATCAACACGCAATCAAAACCACTTTTCGAAGCATCGCAATAAACAATGAAATCGTCACTGCCTTCAGGAAGAGATAAGATAGGTGCGGTGGTTAACTTCTTCTTCAAAGTTTGAAATGATGATTCGTGTGCGGGTTCCCAAATGAACTTCTTGCCCTTGTGAGTCAGTGCGGTCAAAGGACGCGCAATTAGAGAAAATCCTTCAATGAACCTTCAGTAGTAACCAGCGAGACCTAGGAATTGGCGAATATGCGTCGGAGTAGTGGGAGTCTCCCACTTGCTGATGGCTTCAATCTTGGCGGGGTCAACTTTGATACCCTGATCGCTCACAACATGACCCAGAAATTGAACTTCCTTCAACCAAAATTCACACTTGGAGAATTTGGCGTAAAGTTGCTCTTGCCTCAAGAGTTCAACTACAAGTCGGAGGTGTTGCTCATGCTCTTCTTCGCTCTTAGAGTAGATGAGGATATCATCTATGAAGACGATAACAAACTTGTCCAGGTACGGCTTGCAGACACGATTCATAAGATCCATGAATACGGCAGGTGCGTTGGTTAATCCGAATGGCATCACCAGAAACTCATAATGACCATAACGAGTCCTGAATGCAGTTTTCATCACATCACTTTCCTTCACCCTCAACTGGTGATAACCGGATCGCAAATCGATCTTTGAATAAACACTCGATCCTTGTAGTTGATCAAAAAGATCATCAATGCGGGGAAGAGGATACCGATTCTTGATCGTTAATTTGTTGAGTTCACGGTAGTCGATACACATACGGAAGGATCCATCCTTCTTCTTCACAAACAGAACAGGTGCGCCCCAAGGAGAAAAACTTGGTTGGATAAACCCTCGGTCAAGTAGTTCTTGTAGTTGGCTCTGTAATTCTTGCATCTCAGAAGGTGCGAGTCTATAAGGTGCGCGAGCTACAGGTGCAGCTCCTGACACTAAATCAATTTGAAACTCTACTGCTCTAGGCGGCGGTAATCCAGGCAATTCTTCAGGGAAGACATCGGAAAATTCGTTCATAATTCGAACGTCGTTCACATTCTTCACCTCGGTTTCTACCGTTTTCACATGCGCTAGGATAGTAAGACATCCCTTCTTCATAATCTTTTGCGCTTTCACGCAACTAATGAGGTTTAGCTTCGAGGTACATCTCTCTCGGTAGATGATTAGTGGCTCACCGTCTCCTTGTGGTATACGAAGAGCTTTATCTCCACAAATAATATCAGCCTTTATCTTGCTCAAGCAATCCATACCGACTATCACGTCAAAACTTCCCAGTTTGATGGGTATCAAATCGATTTCGAAATCTGCACCAGCTATGTTGATGATAGCTCCTCGACTAATATGGTCAACTTTCTCAAGTTTTCCATTGGCGACCTCGATAAGCATACTCTCTTTTAACGGGACTAAAGACCAATTAATCTTATCGCAAAAATGTCTACATACATAACTTCTATCCGCACCAGTATCAAACAAGACAAAAGCTAAATGATTGTTCATTTTGAATATACCTGTCACCAAGTCGGGGTTTTCGCGTGCGTCCCTTGCATTAACATTGAAAGCTCTAGCGCGCGGTGGTCTGCCATCTTTTCGCTTATTTGGACACGCATTTCTGAAATGGCCCATTTGTCCGCATTCGTAGCCCTTCTTCGGTCCATTGGTGTTCGGCTTCCCATTCAAAGTGGTGACCTTGCAGTCCTTCCCGATATGCCCAGACCGTTGGCACTTCTCACAGACAACATTGCAATACCCAGTGTGGTGTTTGTAACACCTCTTGCATTGTGGTAAGGTTCCCTTGTAGTTCGGGTTGGAGTTGGTGTTGTTGTTGGGGTTGGGTTTCCACCGTTGTTGTTTCCTCTGAAACTCTAATGTCGTTTCGCTTGGTTTTGATCATAGTTCCTTCCCCTGTTGTTGTTGTGGTTATCCCATTTGTGCTTCTCACTAGTACCCGCTTCAGACTTAGTTTTCTCCGGTTCATCGATGGTTATTTGATTCATTAAAGTATGCACCATGCGCATCGCTTCGGGAACATTCGGTGGTTTGGATGAGGTGACGTTTCATTTAATGCTCTTAGGGAGTCCCCAAAAGTACCTTTCCATTCGCTTGAATTCCGGGGTGACCATTGTCGGGCACATCAGGGCTAGTTCCAAAAATCTCCTGTTGTAACCATCAAGGTCGTTCCCAACGGCCTTTAACTGCATGAATTCCATTTCCATCTTTTGTATCTCGGTTCTCGGACAATACTCCTCAATCATGGCACACTTAAATTCTTCCCATGGCGTAGCATACGCCTCATCAATGCCTTGTGCCTGTGCCATTGTGTTCCACCACGTGAGCGCGCCGTCAGACAGCGTGCAAGAAGCAAATTTGGTTTTGTTGTCCTCTGAATAGTTGCTAACTCGGAATACTGATTCAAGTTTCTCGAACCATCTAGTGAGACCAACCGGTCCCTCAGTGCCGCTGATGTTATGTGGTTTACAGCTCTGGAATTCCTTGTAAGTACACCCATTTCGAATGGGTTGAATAACCGGTGGTGGTGGCGGTGGCGGTGGAGCTTGGGGTTGCATTTCCGCAATGGCTGCGGCTACACGTTTGATAATGCTAAAAACGAACATATATTTCATAGCATTATTCCTCAAGAAAGACAAGCTTTTAGTTGCAATTGTTCTATTTACAAGTGATATTCGTTTAAATAATAAAAGGTGAAGACAAAAGACAGATTCGACGAATTGAAGACGCAAACGACCAAAAAGCTAAAAAGTACAAAAGACAATCAAAGAGGTTCCAATTATTGATAAGAAACATCTCGAAATTACAAGAGTACAAGATTCAAAACGCAAAGTACAAGATATTAAATTGTACGCAAGGACGTTCGAAAATCCGGAACCGGGACCAGAGTCAACTCTCAACGCTCGACGCAACGGACTAAAAATTACAAGTCAACTATGCACATAAATATAATATAATATTTAAATAATTCTTATAATTATTTAATATATTATATTTATTTTAAACCGTCGGTAAACAAAGAGCCAAACTCCTCTGAGCTGTAAAAGCAAACTCCACGACTCTCGGAGTTTGAAGGCCAAAAAGTCCGCGAGTCGTGGAACCCCAATTTCAGAAACTCCCTATAAAGCTCGCGCATTCTGATCGTAATAATCTATCTTTTTCTCTTCTCTCATATATACGTAAAATATATATATATATATATAATTTATATTTTAATTTTAATTTTAATTTTAGTCCTAATAATAAGGGTATGTTAGCGAATATTGTAAGGGTGTAAAGTCGAAATTCTGTCCGTGTAACGCTACGCTATTTTTAATCATTGTAAGTTATGTTCAACCTTTTTACATTAATGTCTCGTAGCTAAGTTATTATTATGTTTATTTAATCCGAAGTAATCATGATGTTGGGCTAATTACTAAAATTGGATAATTGGGCTTTGTACCATAATTGGGGTTTGGACAAAAGAACGACACTTGTGGAAATTAGACTATGGGCTATTAATGGACTTTATATTTGTTTAACTAAATGATAGTTTGTTAATGTTAATATAAAGATTTACAATTGGGCGTCCCTATAAATTACCATATACACTCGATCGGACACGATGGGCTGGGTATTTATATGTACGAATAATCGTTCATTTAACCGGACACGGGAATGGATTAATAGCCACTAGAATAATTAAAACAGGGGTGAAATTATGTACAAGGACACTTGGTATAATTGATAACAAAATATTAAAACCTTGAGTTACACTCAGTCGACATCCTGGTGTAATTATTAAACAAAGTATTAAAATCTTGTTACAGTTTAAGTCCCCAATTAGTTGGAATATTTAACTTCAGGTATAAGAATAATTTGACGAGGACACTCGCACTTTATATTTATGACTGATGGACTGTTATGGACAAAAACCAGACGGACATATTAAATAATCCAGGACAAAGGACAATTAACCCATGGGCATAAAACTAAAATCAACACGTCAAACATCATGATTACGGAAGTTTAAATAAGCATAATTCTTTTATTTCATATTTAATTTCCTTTATTTTATATTTAATTGCACTTCTAATTATCGCACTTTTATTTATTGTTATTTAATCGCACTTTTAATTATCGTACTTTTTAATGATCGCAATTTTATTTTATCGCACTTTTATTTATTGAAATTTCATTATCGTTATTTATTTTACGCTTTAAATTAAGTCTTTTATTTATTTAATATTTTACATTAGGTTTTAACTGCGACTAAAGTTTTAAAATCGACAAACCGGTCATTAAACGGTAAAAACCCCCTTTATAATAATAATATTACTTATATATATATTTGTATTTCTATAAAAGTAAACTAATATAGCGTTAAGCTTTGTTTAAAAAGATTCCCTGTGGAACGAACCGGACTTACTAAAAACTACACTACTGTACGATTAGGTACACTGCCTATAAGTGTTGTAGCAAGGTTTAAGTATATCCGTTCTCTAAATAAATAAATATCTTGTGTAAAATTGTATCGTATTTAATAGTATTTTCCTGCAAAAATATAAGCTATTTTATATACTACTCTGCTAAAACATCAAGTATTTTTGGCGCCGCTGCCGGGGAACTACTCTTAAAAGCCGGAAGCGCAACGCTAATATAAAAAAAAAAAAAAAATTTAGTTTACTTTTATTAAAATTCGTTTTTATAAAAATACGTTTTAAATATTCGAAAATATAAAAAGAAAAACAAAAATATAAATATTTTTAGGAGTTTGATAAATATTTAAGTTTTATAAAGTTTCTTTAGTTTGTAAAAATATAATTTTTATTTAATTTATTTTATAAATATATTTTATAAATATAAAAAACTGGAAAAAAAATATATATATAAATCTATTTTTTTTATTGTTATAAAGTATTTTATTTTTATATTAGTTATTAAAGATAAGTTTTATTTAAATTATATAAATATTTTAATTAGATAATATAAACAGAAAATATAAAAACAAAAAACAGAAAATAAAAAAAAAATAAAGAAAAACGCGTCGAATTTTAAACCTGTCAGTTGAAATTTGAAACCCCGCGAGTCGCGGGGTTTGATGCTTTGAATACCGCAAGTCGCGGAGATAACCTGACACGCTGACAGGCATTAATTACGAATAATTATTATAATTATTAATATAAAACCCTAATTAGGTTTTAATTAAATAATTATTTTAGTTTTTATTAATATTTTGTTTAATTAGTTTAATTAATTTGTAAAATTAGTAAGTTTTAATAAATAAATAATATAAAAATAATATTTTTATAAAAATTGTACTTTTTACAACTTTTTGTATATTTTTATATTTTGTCCCTTTTCAATCGTTTTAACGTAATATTTGTATTTGTAGCTCATATTTAGTTTTAAACTTAGTTTTTGCCATAGTTATTTTTACTTATAGATTTTTAGGCTTTGCCGTAAAATCCCTTAAGTGCTTTTTATTTAGACTAAGATTTAGGTGCTTTAGAATTTTGCGACGCCTTTTTAAGTTTTAGTTTCTTTTTAAGTTATTTCCATTTGGGATTTAGTTTTTCCTGTAAGTTTTAATATTTTTAGACACCTTTTACCTATGTATCAATTATCATTCCAATTAGTAATCTTAATTTGCGATTATAATTTTAAGTTAGTTGTAGTAATAAGGTTAGGTTAGTCAATTGTTTTTAAGTTTTATAAGTTTCTTTTATTTTTTCGTCACCTTTTGTTTTTCAACCATTTTTCTTTTTCGACCTTTTTCGACGAACTCTTTTTCTTTCTTATTTCTCGCTATTCTAGTTTTAGGACATAGATTTTTATTCTACTTCTTATCTAAATTTCTTAAAATTACGAAAATTTGTTTTAAGTGGTTAAATTAATAGACATCAAAATTTTCTGGTTCGTAGTAATAGTTGGATTTGTACGTGGACCGGGTTATTGGAGCCAAACAGTCCTCAATTATATTGAGACCAAACGAATCCTGCCCCTGTGCTGCATCTTTTGGCTATTCGAAACGTGGGCAAAATCAGAAAAGTCTATTAATTGGATAACTTATTATAATTTTTCTTTCCTTTTAAAAACTAATAGGATATTCAGTGAATGCACCGAGCAAGACGTTCACCACCTGTAACTAGATCAAGACATTTAGCAAATATTACCGCCGTTGATTTTTCTTTAGAATCGTCATCCAGTCGACCAAGTACTTCAGTTCAAATTTCCGATAATCCATTTTTTGAACTCGACCTCACAATTGAGAATCCGGAGAATATTCAGGGACGGTTCGTAGATCCTGAACCACTAAACTTTTCTCCGGAACCACCAATCATTCAAACAGAGATTGTTGAGGAACGAACCATTAAATCAGAATCCTCTAGTGATTCCGATTCAACAAATTCAATTATGGAGAATCTGGAACCTTTAAGTATGGAAGACCGAATGAGAGCTAAACGCACTGGCCAAGGTCACGCAATTACTCATCCAGACATTAATGCGCCAGATTATGAAATCAAAGGACAAATTCTACACATGGTGACTAATCAATGCCAATTTAGTGGTGCGCCGAAGGAAGATCCAAATGAACATCTACGTACCTTTAATAGGATCTGCACACTATTTAAAATCCGAGAAGTGGAGGACGAACAGATATATCTCATGTTATTTCCCTGGACTTTAAAGGGAGAAGCCAAAGATTGGTGGAATCGTTACCTGAAGGGGCGATTGATACATGGGATGTTTTAGTTGACAAATTTCTTAAACAATTCTTTCCTGCATCTAAAGCCGTAAGACTTCAAGCAGAAATTGTTACGTTTACACAGAAACCAAATGAAACTCTATATGAGGCGTGGACTAGATATGGAAAGTTATTAAGAGGATGTCCGCAACATGGTTTAGACACCTGTCAAATAGTACAAATATTCTACCAAGGATGCGACATCACTACAAGGAAAGACATAGATATAGCAGCTGGTGGTTCTATTATGAAGAAAAGCAAAACTGATGCTTACAAAATTATTGATAACACTGCTTCTCACTCACATGAGTGGCACCAAGAAAAAGATATCGTTAGATCATCTAAAGCAGCTAGAGCCGATTCTAGCCATGACTTAGATTCCATTTCCGCAAAGATAGATGCTGTGGAAAGACGAATGGAAAGGATGACTAAGGATATTCACTCAATACGAATTAGTTGTGAGCAGTGTGGAGGACCACATTTGACAAAAGATTGTCTCAGTATTGAATTAACAATGGAACAAAGAGAGAATATTTCATACATAAACCAAAGGCCTGGAAATAATTATCAGAATAATTATCAACCGCCAAGACCAATTTACAATCAAAACCAGAATTATAACCGAAATATTCCATACAACAACCAACAAGGTCCTAGCAATCAACAAGTATCCAATAATACTTACAATCAGCAAAGACCTAATTTTCAAAACAAGCCACCACAACAAACCGATGATAAAAAGCCAAATTTAGAAGATATGATGACGAAGCTAGTTGAAACTCAAACGCAGTTTTTCACATCTTAGAAACAAACCAATGAACAAAATGCTCAAGCATTTAGAAATCAACAAGCTTCTATTCAAAATCTGGAACAAGAAGTAAGTAACCTAGCAAGGTTAATAGGTGAAAGAAAACCGGGAAGTCTACCTAGTGATACAAATGCTAACCCCCGGAATGAAACAGCTAAAGCTATTACCACAAGAAGTGGTACAACACTTAAACCACCTGAAATACCTGTAACTTCTGATGAAGCTATTCCTACTCCACAAGAACCACAACCTGATCAAGATAAGGAAAAAGAACCGGTAGTTGAAAAGGTTAATGAAGATAACACAGTTAAGGCTAAACCTTATGTTAAACCATACTAACCACCACTTCCTTACCCAAGTAAAATGAAGAAAGAAAAACTTGAAGCTGAGCAATCCAAATTCTTGGATATGTTTAAACAAATAAATGTAAATCTTCCTTTCATTGATGTGATTTCAGGAATGCCTAGATATGCTAAATTCTTGAAAGATCTAATCTCAAATAGAAAGAAAATGGAAGAACTCTCGGCTGTTACTATGAATGCTAATTGTTCAGCAGTGCTGTTGAATTAGATACCAGAAAAACTATCTGATCCAGGAAGTTTCACAATTCCATGTTTTCTGGGTAGTCTTAGTTCAATAGAAGCATTGGTAGACTTAGGTACTAGTATAAATCTAATGCCGTATTCACTATACACTAAACTAGACCTTGGAGAATTGAAACCAACAAGAATAAGCATACAACTAGCCGATAGATCAATAAAATATCCTAGAGGGATAATGGAGAACATGCTAGTTAAAGTTGGTACTTTAGTATTTTCAGTAGATTTTGTTGTTTTGGACATGGAAGAAGATTCTCAAGTTCCTCTCATATTAGGAAGACCATTCTTAAACACGGCTAAAGCAATGATAGACGTGTTCGGTAAGAAATTGACCCTAAGTATAGAGGATGAGAGTGTTACATTTTCAGTTGATAGAGCAATGCAACAACCGCAATCTGCAGATGATACATGTTATTATATTCAAACTATAGATGCACATGCAGAATTGTTAGAAGAATTTCCAGAATTACAAGGAACAGGAGAATGTTCTTTAGGAGAAGGTAATGAACCAATTGATAAAGCTGAAATGTTAGCTACACTTATAGCTAATGGATATGAACCAACAACAGAAGAAATTCAAATGCTAAAAGAAGAAGACAGATATCGATATAAATCATCGATAGAAGAACCTCCGAAATTAGAGTTAAAGCCACTTCCAAACCATTTGGAATATGCTTATTTACATGGTGAATCTGAATTACCTGTAATAATATCGTCTTCTCTTACTGAAAATGAGAAATCACAACTCATTTCTGTGTTGAAAGCTCATAAACCAGCCATTGCATGGAAGATTCATGATATTAAAGGAATAAGTCCTTCGTATTGCACACATAAAATCCTTATGGAAGAAGGTCATAAAACGTATGTGCAACGCCAACGAAGACTAAATCCTAATATGCAAGATGTAGTTAAGAAAGAGATTATTAAACTGCTAGATGCAGGTTTGATATATCCAATTTTTGATAGTCCATGGGTAAGCCCAGTTCAATGCGTACCTAAGAAGGGTGGCATGACTGTCATTACAAATGAGAAAAATGAGCTTATTCCTACTAGGACTGTAACAGGATGGCGTGTGTGTATTGATTATAGAAAATTAAATGACGCCACCAGAAAAGATCACTTTCCCTTACCTTTCATAGATCAAATGTTGGAAAGATTAGCCAGAAATAGTTACTATTGTTTTCTAGATGGATTTTCCGGATATTTTCAAATTCCAATAGCACCCGAGGACCAAGAGAAAACCACATTCACGTGCCCTTATGGTACTTTTGCTTACAAACGCATGCCATTTGGACTTTGTAACGCCCCTGCAACCTTTCAAAGGTGTATGATGGCGATTTTTCATGACATGATAGAAGAATGCATGGAAGTATTCATGGATGACTTTTCAGTCTTCGGTGATACATTTGAATCATGTCTAGTTAATCTGGAACGAATGCTAATTAGATGCGAACAATCAAATCTAGTTCTTAATTGGGAGAAATGCCATTTCATGGTTAAAGAAGGCATCGTTCTTGGTCATAAAATTTCAAAAGAAGGAATTGAAGTGGATAGAGCTAAAGTAGATATAATTGCTAAACTTCCACATCCCACCAATGTTAGAGGAGTTAGGAGTTTTCTAGGGCATGCCGGTTTTTACCGACGTTTCATAAAAGATTTTTCTAAAATTGCCACTCCTATGAATAAACTCCTAGAAAAGGATGCTCCATTCATCTTTTTAGATGAGTGTATCAAATCTTTTAATATTCTTAAAGAAAAACTAACTAATGCGCCGATCATGATAACACCAAATTGGAATCTACCATTTGAACTAATGTGCGATGCAAGTGATTTTTCAATGGGAGCCGTTTTAGGACAAAGGATTGAAAAACGATTTCAACCTATATATTATGCTAGTAAGACGTTACAAGGAGCACAAACAAACTATATAACTACTGAAAAAGAACTCCTTGCTATTGTCTTTGCTTTTGACAAATTTCGATCATATCTCGTTCTAGCAAAAACGGTGGTCTATACCGACCATTCTGCTCTTAGATACCTATTTTCAAAACAAGATGCTAAACCAAGATTAATCCGTTGGATCTTACTCTTACAAGAGTTTGATATTGAAATCCGAGATAAAAGAGGAGCAGAAAATCTCGCCGCTGATCATCTTTCTCGCCTTGAAATTCCCGAATTAGAAGTTCTAAATGAATCGGCCATACAAGACAACTTTCCTGATGAATATCTATTGAAGATAGATTATAGTGAAATTTCATGGTTTGCAGACTATGCAAACTATTTAGTATGTGGATTCCTTGAAAAAGGATTATCGTACCAAAGACGAAAGAAATTCTTCAGTGATATAAAACACTATTTCTGGGAAGATCCACTTCTGTTTAAAAGTTATCCAGATGGAATAATACGCCGATGTGTATTTGGAGATGAAGCTAGTAAAATATTAAACCATTGACACACAGGACCAACAGGAGGGCATTATGGGCTTCAACTAACAGCAAGAAAAGTTTATGATGCTGGATTCTATTGGCCTACAATTTACAAAGACGCACACCTTCTTTGCAAATCCTGTGATGCTTGTCAAAGGGCCGGAAAAATAAGTCAACGTGATGAAATACCACAAAATGTCATCCAAGTATGTGAAGTATTTGACATTTGGGGTATAGACTTTATGGGTCCATTTTCAAAATCTCATAATAATCTATATATACTCGTAGCCATTGTTTATGTATCTAAATGGGCAGAAGCACAAGCTCTCCCAACTAACGATGCACGAGTTGTAGTCAACTTTTTAAAACGTCTTTTTGCAAGGTTTGGAACACCGAAAGCTTTAATAAGTGATCGGGGTACTCATTTCTGTAATAATCAACTTGAGAAAGTTCTTAAAAGATATGGAGTAACTCATAAAATCTCCACCGCATATCATCCACAAACAAGTGGACAAGTTGAAAATACCAACCGAGCTTTAAAACGTATTCTAGAGAAAACTGTAGGATCAAATCCGAAGGAATGGTCCATTAAATTGGAGGATGCACTCTGGGCTTTTAGAACAGCCTACAAAACTCCAATTGGAACCACACCTTTTAGACTTGTTTATGGAAAAGCATGTCATCTTCCAGTAGAAATTGAACACAAAGCATTTTGGGCTTTGAAGACATGTAATCTTGATATACATGAAGCCGGACGTCTACAATTAAGTCAACTAAACGAATTAGAAGAATTAAGACATGAAGCATACGATAATTCGTTAATCTATAAAGAAAGAACGAAGAAATGGCATGATAAAAGAATCAGAAGTTCAAAAGAATTTAAAGAAGGAGACAGAGTTCTTCTTTTCAATTCACGATTCAAGCTATTTCCTGGAAAATTGAAATCAAGATGGTCTGGACCATTCATAGTCAAAAGGGTTTTCCCATACGGAACGATAGAATTAATAAATTCAAATGGGATTGAATTTAAAGTTAATGGTCACAGAGTTAAACATTATATAGATAGTCCGATGGAAGTCGACAACGAAGTTAATCACAATTTCGACACCACAGCTAACTAAGTGTGGGGAGAATCAAGTCTGTAAAGGATAATATGTATTTCTGTTAGAGTTAGATTGTCTGTTGTAGTTCTCGAAAATGGAACCCGAATGGTCTTTCCCTAGCAGACCCTAAAGAACTAGTCTTCTCCCCCCATTCTGAATTTTTTTATTTTTTTAGGTTTTTACAAAATGAAGACTGCCTGTGAACTAAACCATGGTCTAATGCTACACGCTTTGATCACTAAACGAAATAATGACATACTACCGAGTGAACTAGTATCAGTAATCAGAGAAAGAATGGACGGAGTTAGAAAAGAATCCAGATGCGAAGATAATAAGTTACAATTTGGTAAAGGAAAATCAAAATCCGCAGCGAAAAGAAGAGCACGACACCTAGAAAGATGTCACAAATGCGGAAAATGGTCACATGGAGGTAAATGTTCAAATAATCAAACCTATTCAAATACCGAATTTGTTACTTTATGCAGAGACGGACCGTTCATATGTTTAGAAGAAAAGACACTGAATGCTCGAGGTTACGCCTATGTAGCTATAGAAAACCAATTAAACCGACTATCTTATGAATGGGATAGATCATATAACTAAGAAATCTATTTCACATGTATGTCTGTACAGTTTTTATTTTATTTTTAACCTTTTAATAATAAACGCTAATTTGTTCGCTAAAAAGTATTAAATTGGTATTGAATAAAATTAGGTTTAGCGACCGAAATTATTGATATCATTCAAAAATTTATTACATCACTGCGAAATTTAACGTTTATTCTTAAGGTATAAATATCTTTAATCAATCAACCCAAAATATTTCAAAAAATTCGTCATGAGTTAAATTAGGTCTTAGAACCGAAATTACTTTACCGAAAAGAGGGGCGCATATTTTTGATAATATTTGATTGATTAAAGTGGGATAAAAAGCCAAAAAGATTTTTAATTTTATTTTTACCATGTTTTTAAAATTAATATTTAAATCTTAAATTAATATTGTAAACTTTGTAAAAACAATATATTTAAAATTGTAAATATTTGAAAAATTAATATAAGTTTGGTATGAATTTATAATATGAATTTTTAAATTAAGTTTGGTGTGAATTTTTAATTTTTAAAATATGAAATTTTAATTTTATGCATTTCAAATTTTAAGTTTGGTGTGAATTTTTAATATTAATTTTGAATTTTATATTTAAGTTGTGTGCATTTAAAAACAAAAATTTACTTTATCTCATTAAGTTAAAAATATGATTTTTAAAATTCGTCGTAAGTTGAAGACTAGGTCTTTGAACCGAAATTGCTTTACCCAAGGGAGGGACGAGAACTTTTAATATCATTATTTTTAATCTTATTGAATTAAAGTATGCCAAAAACATTAAAAAACCCAAAAATCTTAGCTTTTAAAACAATCGCTACAAAAAGACAAATTTTAAAATTTTGTCGAGGGACGGACTAGGACATCGATCCGAAACGACCTCGTCCTAAATAACAAGGGAAACAAAATTTTAAAATTAATTACTTAATTGTTTTAATTAGTATAAGATATATATATAAAAAAAAAAAAAAACAAACTCCGCGAGTCGCGGAGTTTGAAGGCTTAAATGCCACGACTCGCGGAGGGATCGAAATACAGAAAAAATAAAATCGAGCTACACAGCTCAGTCCACACACCACAAGTAAAACACAGCAAAGAACAGCCGAAAAAACTGCACAAAAACCCGAAAAATACACCCCAAAATCACAATTTTTAACCGTTAATCATCAAATCTTTTACTAAAATCATGTTGAGAAGGATGCTATCTAGGAATTACTCAAGAAAAACGGTAAATTTCTACACCAAAACACCATTTAATCCGAAATTAGTGTTCTTGAGCAATTTTTTCCCCAATTTGATTTTGATGCTTTTTAGTGTAATTATGCTTAAATTGTTTATGTATTATGCTTGTATAACCTAGATTGATGCTATTTAACATGATTAGAAGCCTTAAACTTCAAATTTTGAGTAATCTAGGGTTTGTGTTCTTGAGCAAATTTGGGGCTTTTTGATATAAACAGGTTATGGCCGATTTTTGTCATGAATTGTTGCTAAATTAAGTAGTGTAACATGTTTAGGTAGTTAAATGATCCAAACTTTGAGCCTAAACATGATTTTGAGAATTAAAGTGGACTTTTTCAAGTCTAAAAATTCATGAACTTGATTTTTGAGAGATAATGCCATTTGAAACTTGTTTATTTGCTAGTAATGATTATTTTGACATGTTATTTGAATTGAATACTTATGAACTTGGCGAACATTTTCGTATATGCTTATTTGAAAAAGTGTAGATTTGATAAAAATGTGAAAATGAGCTTAAGTTTGATATAAATTGATCATGTCATTGTAATTATTTTGATTGATGATTTTGCTGACACTAATGCATATTTGGATGCACAAAAATTGTGTTTGATGTGTTTTGCAGACTGAAAGGGGTGAATCTTCATCCCAAGCCCGCAATGCTCCTGCTGAGAATGCGGAACAACAGGAGGTGGATAACTACTACAAGCAGGATATACATCATCCAGTCATGACCTTTTCTGATATGCACTTGGAAGAGTTGCACCCGAACCTGAGATTTGACAGACTTTGGATAGATTATCCAAAATATCAAAGGGGTTTGCATACTCTTCATTCTAAGGTTGTTGAGGTACCAAGGGTCATAGAATGGGGACCCTTAGAAGCTGTAGAATTGGCCGGGCCAATTAGGGAATTACTTGTACAGAGGTATGGTAATTCTACTTTTAATGACTGGGTACGTTTATTCACCATGCGTAGACCTGTATATAAAGTATGGTGTGAAGAATTGTTGTGTAGTATAGAGTTGAATGATCGGGTAGCTAGTTTAACCGATCGTTCTTTTATAAGATTTTTGTTAGGCGGTTCGATGCGCCACATGTCTTTACTATACATGGCTCAGGCTTTACGTATATATACGCCTGAGGAGTTAGCATCTGCCAATTGTAGAGGGTTGATACTAAACGGTAGAAAGATAGATGAAAATTTTGATACACACGGTGTGTGGAGTCAAATGACAAGCCATCACCGTTTCAAAGGGGGAAATTACTCTTATTTGGATATAGATAGAGCCGAATTAAGAGTGATTCATAGGTTTTTAGCTAATTCGATTACACAAAGAGGTAAGAACAAGGAAAAGGTAAATGAACAGGATTTGTTTTACCATATCTGTATTCGAGACCCACAAAGCGCTGTAAGTATACCATATTGTGTTGGTTATTATTTATCAGCTATGGTTAGGGGGATGCAACCGCATAGCATAATAGGAGGTGGTATTTTTATTACTTTGATTGGTGAATATCTCGGTGTGGATATAAGTCGGGGGGATTATTAGTAGAAGAACCAGAACCCCGCGATACTATAGGTTTAAATGTATACCATGGTGCGAAAGTTTTGAAGAGGCGAAATAACGCCACAGTACCATACCATGGTAGACATCTACAGGTTGAGAGAAACCAACAGCAAGGTAATGTAGGAGGGGGAAATGAGATGCAAGAAATGCAAAGGTTTATAGCTTCACAGGAGTACGAAAATGCTAGACAGAGAGCATTTGATGATTGGAAAGTTCATCAGAACCAAATCATAGCTCATTGCCAACATATAGGTAGAAACTATATTCCTACACCGAAACCCATCTTCCCTCCCTTGTCTATAGAGATGCAACCACCGTATCCTACGTATAACCCTGCCGAAGCATTCTATAGCACCTATGGTTATGCCTGGAACCCCTATTGGTACCAGTATCATCCCTAGTCTACTTAGTTTTATTTATTTTGTAATTTGTAATGATTGATACGTTTAATACTTTTGTTAATATTGTAATAGTTTTTATAATTGTCTAACTTTTATTCTTAGATTTTAATAATTTTTGAATGTGGGGTAATATACCAAACTTCAAAAATATGTATATATGTTTGCAGTTTATCTTATGTACACAACAGGGTAAAACAACGCATTTTCAAAGACTGGCATTAAGTTCAGCAAAAGCAACTAATTTTGACGACAAGAGGCAAAATATATGTGAAATAACAACAAGACGGAATGAACAAATGATGTGCACCATTTATCATTCAGCAAACAAACGCCAATATATTTGGAAACTTTGGTAAAAATTTAATCATTTTCACACAAATCACCCTCAATAATTTAAATTATTACTGATTTCTTGCAAATGAGGGCATTGCAAGATCTTAAGTGTGGGAAGGGGTTAAATTCTTTCGGATTTTAAAATTTTTTTTTACTTTATACACTTGGTTACCATTAAAAATACTAGTAAAGCAGTAGTTGTATTAGAATCTAGTGCTCTCTGATAATAAAGAACAGCCCTAGTCTTATATACTGACTACCCAATTCTAGTAAAATTTTTAAAAATTTTCAATTAAATGAACTCAAATTCATGTTTATACATATTTATGAACGATAAAACTAGGTGTTAACACCGAAATTATTGTTACCTCGGAAAGGACATAAATTGAGAAACAAACTAAAATGTTAAAATTCATTTAAAATGGAATAGAGGACGATAAAAAGGAAAATAAAAGCCAAGTGTGGGAAAATTTACCAAGTTATCTTAAACATATGTCACATATATCTGTAACAAATAACTGAAAATACTTTTGCTTTGGACTAAACTAAACTGTTTTACCCGATGAAAGAAAAGAAGAGATGGATCTACACGATGAATCAATTCCATCATTAAAAGGAAGTAAAGTCTTCCGAAAAAGAAACGCGCTTCTTGATTTAGGTCAAGAAGTTGTCGTCCAGACCAGCTGCAGGTTGACGAAAAATCTAGAAAAGTCATCACTAAAATCAGCAGGAAATCCACGGACCTCAGCATTAAACAGGGTCGCCAAGTGGTCAGATTTATCCTAACAATGAGAAGGATTTATCTCGTACAATGGGGGGGCACCATGCAAATTAGCTGGATAAGACTAATGAATCAGATCCCCAGAAAGGATAATCTCCTTAAAGATTAAAAATCAGCTTTTAAGACTGATATTACTCAATCCTAGAGATTGACCTTAAAGATTGAGAATTCAAACTCCTGGAATTCAATGATATCTAAACTCGAGCTTAAACGAGAAAATATTTTGATCAAAATTACAAACCGATTTGTTTTCTGAAAACCCTATTTTCAATGCGTTCATTACCATTGAACGTAAAATCCTAGGAATTCACCTGGAATTCATTAGGTCACCTGAACCAAATCGGGTGTCAACTGTAAGAACGGTGGTTGCATAGTGGTCAAAGACAGGACCTTGTGCCAGACCGAAAAATTATAAGGGTGAGCCTTACTATTGCTCCTACCAAGGATAGTAATTGCGTCCGACACGTTATAGACCATAATTAAAAGCATGTCAGGGGACATTGCCTTAACAGTTGCTTGTTCAACGCTTTCCTTTACAACCGGACGGTAGTTTACCAAAAGGTAATATACGGGACAAGTAAACTGGACGTGTTGCTTTCCAAATACAAGGTTAGCAAGTGGGTGACACAAAACCATAAGTTTTGAGCTAAAATTTTCAAATCTGAAACCCACCAAACCCACAAAAATATTTTGCAAACACCGGTAAAGGGTTATTCCGGAAAACTTATCTAGGGTAAAAACTAGATTTAATTTTCAAAAGATCAAATGTTTTCATAAAGATCCAATTTCCTTAATGGATCTAAATTTTTATAGTCATGTGGGACTGTAAACCATATCGTTACTACCATTGTTTATACCGCCGTATAGAAAATCACTGATGTACAAAGTGTGAAGAATAAAGAAGTGATTCTAGTATTTCAAGACGATATTGCTTGAGGACAAGCAACGCTCAAGTGTGGGAATATTTGATAATGCTAAAAACGAACATATATTTCATAGCATTATTCCTCAAGAAAGACAAGCTTTTAGTTGCAATTGTTCTATTTACAAGTGATATTCGTTTAAATAATAAAAGGTGAAGACAAAAGACAGATTCGACGAATTGAAGACGCAAACGACCAAAAAGCTAAAAAGTACAAAAGACAATCAAAGAGGTTCCAATTATTGATAAGAAACATCTCGAAATTACAAGAGTACAAGATTCAAAACGCAAAGTACAAGATATTAAATTGTACGCAAGGACGTTCGAAAATCCGGAACCGGGACCAGAGTCAACTCTCAACGCTCGACGCAACGGACTAAAAATTACAAGTCAACTATGCACATAAATATAATATAATATTTAAATAATTCTTATAATTATTTAATATATTATATTTATTTTAAACCGTCGGTAAACAAAGAGCCAAACTCCTCTGAGCTGTAAAAGCAAACTCCGCGACTCGCGGAGTTTGAAGGCCAAAAAGGCCGCGAGTCGCGGAACCCCAATTTTAGAAACTCCCTATAAAGCTCGCGCATTCTGATCGTAATAATCTATCTTTTTCTCTTCTCTCATATATACGTAAAATATATATATATAATTTATATTTTAATTTTAATTATAATCCTAATAATAAGGGTATGTTAGCGAATATTGTAAGGGTGTAAAGTCGAAATTCTGTCAGTGTAACGCTACGCTATTTTTAATCATTGTAAGTTATGTTCAACCTTTTTACATTAATGTCTCGTAGCTAAGTTATTATTATGTTTATTTAATCCGAAGTAATCATGATGTTGGGCTAATTACTAAAATTGGGTAATTGGGCTTTGTACCATAATTGGGGTTTGGACAAAAGAACGACACTTGTGGAAATTAGACTATGGGCTATTAATGGGCTTTATATTTGTTTAACTAAATGATAGTTTGTTAATGTTAATATAAAGATTTACAATTGGGCGTCCCTATAAATTACCATATACACTCGATCGGACACGATGGGCGGGGTATTTATATGTACGAATAATCGTTCATTTAACCGAACACGGGAATGGATTAATAGCCACTAGAATAATTAAAACAGGGGTGAAATTATGTACAAGGACACTTGGTATAATTGATAACAAAATATTAAAACCTTGGGTTACACTCAGTCGACATCCTGGTGTAATTATTAAACAAAGTATTAAAATCTTGTTACAGTTTAAGTCCCCAATTAGTTGGAATATTTAACTTCGGGTATAAGAATAATTTGACGAGGACACTCGCACTTTATATTTATGACTGATGGACTGTTATGGACAAGAACCAGACGGACATATTAAATAATCCAGGACAAAGGACAATTAACCCATGGGCATAAAACTAAAATCAACACGTCAAACATCATGATTACGGAAGTTTAAATAAGCATAATTCTTTTATTTCATATTTAATTTCCTTTATTTTATATTTAATTGCAATTCTAATTATCGCACTTTTATTTATTGTTATTTAATCGCACTTTTAATTATCGTACTTTTTAATTATCGCAATTTTATTTTATCGCACTTTTATTTATTGCAATTTCATTATCGTTATTTATTTTACGCTTTAAATTAAGTCTTTTATTTATTTAATATTTTATATTAGGTTTTAACTGCGACTAAAGTTTTAAAATCGACAAACCGGTCATTAAACGGTAAAAACCCCCCTTTATAATAATAATATTACTTATATATATATTTGTATTTCTATAAAAGTAAACTAATATAGCGTTAAGCTTTGTTTAAAAAGATTCCATGTAGAACGAACCGGACTTACTAAAAACTACACTACTGTACGATTAGGTACACTTCCTATAAGTGTTGTAGCAAGGTTTAAGTATATCCGTTCTCTAAATAAATAAATATCTTGTGTAAAATTGTATCGTATTTAATAGTATTTTCCTGCAAAAATATAAGCTATTTTATATACTACTCTGCTAAAACATCAACGTTCTTGGATCATCTCTTCAATTTGAGCAGTAGTAGGTGTGGATCGACCGTTAGCCATGGAGTTCTAAAAATTTTTTTTGCCTCAAGTCAAAATCCGGCATTCAAATAGTAATAATACAGTATATAGTAACCAACATGGAATCAAAACATCACATGTTATTTAAATAACGCATCTAGGTACAAATACCACAGAATCATCGTACAGTAATGTAAATAGAACATCGTGCAAGAATTAAATAACGCAAAGTTACATTAATAATAATAAGTTTCATACATCTGAATAAGTCCGTACAATACATAAGTGAAAAATAAAACTACAACTAGATTACATAATGAAATCTAAATATAAAAGCCCTACGGTGAAGGTGGGTGTAGGATGTCCATAACATGAGACATCTGGTCGAGCTCGGAGGATCTCCACCTCCCTTGTCAATTCCTCGAAAGTGGGAGATGGTGGGGCAGGTGGTGCCGGCGGTGCAGGTGGTGCCGGTGGAGCAGGTGGTGCCTGTGGTGCAGACATTACATAACGGGGTGCAGATGTTCCGGCTCCAGAAATAGTCAGTACGTAACGGGGTGCCTTACGAACTTGTGGGTCGGCAGGATACGGCACAAGCCGCTTACGGGCAGTAACCCTACGACGCCGACCAAACGCGTCAGTGAAGGCTCGTCCTCCATTGATCCCCGGAATGATGGTACCGTCGAAGCGATACCGCTTCTTCGACGGGGTGGAGGGTGGCTGAATAGGTGAATCGGGGTCCTCCTCGTCGGAGTCATCTGAGGAGGTGTCGTCGGATGAAGCATCAGTGGATGACGGGTCGTCCGAATCATGTGGTGGCTGTACCGGTGGCTGAACTGGCCGTCCTTGAGCGGCCATCATCTGTTGGTAACGAGCGGGTCCGATCGGAATGAGACGTCCATCAGGGGCCCGTCGGCACCAATGGCGATACCGGTTATGGAATGGACCTTCCCCGAACTCCGTGGGAATCACAATCTCGCCGGAGCGGGGCTGTGATCCTGAAGGTCCGGGGGCAGATGGAGCTGGAATCTCCGAAGGGTCCTGGGCTCCGCTAGAAGTAACCACTGGGGCAGGCGCCTGGCTGCTAGTCCCGGAAGATGAAGCGCCGGAGTCACTCGTGGGTAGCGGGATTGGTGTGTCGGTAGCAGCAGCAGGTGGGGTGGCTGACGAGTCTGAACTGCCCAAAATGATAGCAGGTGGAGTATCCGACATCTGAACAAGGAAAAATAAATTTTTCCATGTCAGTAAGTCATAAAGCAAGCATGTATTAGGCCAACAGTTTAAATCATGTATAACAACAAGTAGCATGGCAATAATAACGAATCGTACAGAAGTAGCATGCAATCGAAAGCAAGTAATATCATACGGTAGTGAAATCATGTAGTAGCATACGGCATATAGCAGTAAAAGTAAGCAGCAGCATGCAGTAAGTTCAGCGAAAACAAGTAAACTAGCAAGTTGTAGATTAGTCCTATTAGTGAATCCTACTCGGGTCGGTCTTAGACTCACTAATGCAACCTAATTCCCTACAACCAACGCTCTGATACCAAATGTGATGCCCCGTATAAAACCATCGTGTACGAATCATCAACGACAGGATCATTACAAGGTTAAGTACTATATGCTGTAATAAAAGAAGTTGCATTCACGATAAAAAAGTGACGTCATAACCGACATCAAATGTTTTACACCAACAGTATGCTTCTACGAATAGCAAGCATGAATAAACGTATGTGACCCTTAGGTCATTACAAAACATAGTTCAAAAGTATTAAAGGTTGAATGCAAGATAAACAGTTCATGCGGTGATAACACTAGAGCAGCGGGTGTCTACGGCAAGACTAGCACGACAGCGGAAGCAAATAACCTTAAGCACCTGAGAAAAACATGCTTAAAAACGTCAACACAAAGGTTGGTGAGCTATAGTTTAAGTATAATAGTATGTAAGGTAGGCCACGAGATTTCAGTGCTACAAAGAGCGTTTCAAAATAGTATGATAAAGTATATGTTAACCGTGGGCACTTGGTAACTAACTTAACGTTTATACCCCCTGAAAGTACACTTGGTAAGTGCGTATGATTACGAAGTATTAAACACTCATTAAATGCTAGCGCTACTAGCCCGAGTGGGGATGTCAAACCCTATGGATCCATATCTAAGATTCGCGTTCACGGTTCAAAAACCAATGATTAAACGTTACCGAGCTAAAAGGAATGTTTATGCCGTTGTATAACCCACACATATATAAGTTTAAGTACTCGTGCCTAGTATGTAAAACGTAAAATGTGCATGTATTCTCAGTTCCCAAAATAAGTTAAAGTAAAAAGGGAATGCTATAACTCACAATGATAAAGTAGCGGTAAAGTATGACTCGGGAAATAAGCAAGTGTGTAGGTTCGGGAAGTCCTCAACCTAAGTCAAATAGTACTAAGTCAGTAAATCGTCCAAAAAGGTTTAAAAGTATGTAAATAAGGTCTTAAGGGTCATCATCATTCATCATCAAACAAAAGGTGTAAAGTAGGTTTCGTTTATGAAAGTAGTTTAAAACAAAGGCTGAGTTCGGTCAGTCACCGCGGCCTCTATACCTACTGAAATAAGGTGAGACCAGTGGACATGGTTCCGTATATGAGTCCTTTAGTTGTGGTAAAAATTACAGAAGCAAACTCATCTTCGTTTGACCGTGGCGACGGTCTAAGTGCGAGTAGGTCTGAATTTTCAGCACAACGTTAAATGGACATAGTGACGATCGGAGGGCCATAAATCCTAAACCGTAACTCGGATTAAGACGAGTCCTAAATAAAAAGTTATCTAATCGAACAGAGCTATCTAAAAATAATAATTAAAGTAGCCTAGGTCGTATGGGTCAGACACAGAAACAGTAAAACAGTAGGGTCAGTAGGTTCCGGTGGTTCTTGGTGCTCGATGCTTATCATGGTTCTCATCCTTGATGCATATAGCTTCAAGTGTACAACTCGTTGATGTTTTTGCATCATTTTCACCAAGGTTTGACCATCATAACCCAAGTGTAAGTCTAAGACATGAATCACAACTCACTTAAGTGTTACAAGTGTTTTGATGAACCAAAGTTACATCAAAGTCTTAGATCTAACACATACATGAACTTTAAACCTAATAATAAGTTACAAACTTGAAAGTGAACTTATGAAATTAAGATCTTAAGTTGTAGAACATAGTTCTTAGTTTGATCTTGAAGATCCAAGACTCAAAAGTCTAGATCTAACATAAGTGTACAAAGTTATAATTAAAGAAAACTTACTTACATGCTCTTGAACTTTTAAAGTTAACTTTAGTTCAAGATTAATGAGATCAAAGTTAACTAGTAACATTTGACCAATATTAACCAACAAAAAATGAATTTAAAGTGCATAATATGAAGTAATAAACTAAGTAAACAAGTAAATAATTCATGGTGGTTCATACTTTAAAGATTCAAACCAAAGTTTGATCTTTAAGAAAGTAAACTTTAAAGTTTACTAACATGAATTACAAGTATGCTTTACAACCATGAACTTACAATCTTTGAAACAAGATATGTAGAACATAAACTAGTAAGTTTAGTTCTTGTGTGTTCTTGTAATTACAAGATAAAATGAAGAATGAAACTAAAGAGTTTGATTCTTGTAACTAGTAAAGAAAATAATAACAACAAAGTTCATGTAACTAAGTAACAACAACAACTAACAAGTATCAAGTAATTATACAACATCAAAGAACAAAGATGATGATGATATAGGGGTGTTGGGCCACGGTTTTTACAAAACAAAAGGAAGATGAAGTGAGCTTGTTACTTACAAGACTTGAGAGAAAAAGAGAGAAAATAATGAAAGCAAGTAAGTGTGTTTTGGAATGAGAGAATTATGAGTAAGAAGTAATGCACAAAATAAAACAAAAACACCTCCCTTGTACCCTTTAAGTTGACGGTTTAGGAGGGATCAAGAGGAAGGGTTTTGTACACTAGTTACTTGCATGTAAAGCTTTACAAAGTTGGTTAATGGAGGTGTTTACATGGGAAGGATGTATAACCAAACTAGTAACTAGATTCTATACAAGTTAAGCCATCAAGTTTAGTTCCAAATAATACTTACATGTGAGAATGGGCTAAATAGTCCAACTAAGAAGTAGGGTGGGCTTATAAGCCCATGTTCAATCATAAAGCCCAAGTATGTATTAATTAATAAATTAATCCAAGTAAAAGTCCATTAACACTAATAAAGGCCCAAGTAATTAACTAATAACTTTAGTTAATTAAAATGATTAATAATATCAATCATGAAAGTAAATAATATTCTAAAAATATTATTCGTGAAAGTTTCGTGTGTCACAAAGACGTTTTGGGCAATTAAAGTCAAGTACGGGCAATCATGGCAACATGTAAATGTAATAACATACATTCGATAAATCAAAAGTATTAATAATAACAATTATTAATAATTAACGTTGGAAAATCCAGGTTTGTTACAAAGTTAATGTTCTAAAACCTTACCATTGGAAATTAGACCTCATTGCGTTTAGAATGATATTTGATTCATTAAAAACGGAGTTACAGTTTGAAAGTTACGACCAAAACAAGTTTCACAAAATGCTGATTTCGGCTTTTGCGCACCGCGCAAATTCAGCTGACAGAATTGGGTGGGTTTGCAATTTTGAGAAATTAAAGAGGGCACTTTCGTCCTTTCACTTTTGGACGGGTTTTATACCCCAAAACTGATCCCCAAACTCATTCTTATCCTCTTTTCCACCAACCAAACCCTAGAGAGAGGGGTTTGATATCGCTACATTTATACATGTTTTATCTCGTGATATCTCCCTCACTTTGTTCGGTTTTTGACAATCTTGGAGCCTATTTTGTGTGCTATTGAGCTAAATGGCAATTTGGGGGCTAAGAACATGATTTGGTGTAAAATTGACTAAATCTTGATCAAAAGTGGCTAAGGAAATGACAAGTACATAATTCAGCATCAAAAGCGCCGCTCCTTGAAATGACTCGTTCATATACATTATAAACGATTCACAATAGTTGATTACATCGCGAGGTATTTGACCTCTATATGATACATTTTACAAACATTGCATTCGTTTTTAAAAGACAAACTTTCTTTACAATGAAAATTGACGGTATGCACACCATTTCATAATACATCCAACTATAATTGACTTAATAATAATCTTGATGAACTCAATGACTTGAATGCAACGTCTTTCAAAATATGCCATGAATGACTCCAAGTAATATCCTTAAAATGAGCTAATGCATAGCGGAAGATTTCTTTAATACCTGAGAATAAACATGCTTTAAAGTGTCAACCAAAAGGTTGGTGAGTTCATAGGTTTATCATAACAATCATTTCAATATATTAATAGACCACAAGATTTCCGTTTATAAATATATGTACACTCGCAAGTGTATAAAATTATTCTATAAATTGTAGGCACCCGGTAACAAGCCTTAACGTTCATGTTTTACCCTCTGAAGTACACCAGATCAGGTGTGTTTAAAATAACCTCGAAGTACTAAAGCATCCCATAGTCAGGATGGGGTTTGTCAGGCCCAATAGATCTATCTTTAGGATTCGCGCCTACCGTACATAGACAAGTAGTTTAATGTTACCAAGCTAAGGGTATATTTCTGGTTTAAACCCACATAGAATTAGTTTTTGTACTTGTGCCTATTTCGTAAAACATTTATAAAACAGCGCATGTATTCTCAGCCCAAAAATATATATAAAAAGGGAGTAATGAAACTCACAATACTGTATTTTGTAGTAAAAATACATATGACGTCATTGAACAAGTGCAATGTTGGCCTTGGATTCACGAACGTATCAATATTGAGATTCAATATTGCAGGAAAAGTACGTAGATGCAACGGAGATGATAAACACTAGTTTGACTCACGAGCAACACTCTCGATCAATACCCATAACCTCCATAGCTATAACCCATAATTTCCTTAGCTTTATCCCGTTTGAAAACTTATTTTGAAATCGTCTGAGTATAACTCCATCGTAGTATTTTATGTATACTAATAATATCATGAAATAATACAAAGAAAATATATATATGTAATTCGATTGAGAGAGGTTAGAGAAATATATTTTTAAGTTTCTATGAAATAATGAAACCTATTCAATTCTATTTATAATAGATTTTTGAATTATTAAAGTATGAATTATTAAAGTGAATTATTAAAGTGAATTATTAAAGTATGAATTATTAAAGTGAATTATTAAAGTGAATTATTAAAGTGAATTATTAAAGTATGAATTATTAAAGTGAATTATTAAAGTGAATTATTAAAGTATGAATTATTAAAGTGAATTATTAAAGTGAATTATTAAAGTATGAATTATTAAAGTGAAATATTAAAGTGAATTATTAAAGTATGAATTATTAAAGTGAATTATTAAAGTATGAATTATTAAAGTGAATTATTAAAGTTAAAGTAAAGTAAAAGTAAAAGTAAAGTAAAGGTAAAGGTAAAGTATAGTAAAAGTATAAAACTATATACGTATAATACGCGTATAAATATATATAATATTAATTTAAATCGTTATATATATTTAATAAAATAAAATATAAATATCATTATCTTTATCATACTGGTTAAGTAATGAGTTGTCAAAAGTGGTTCTAGATATTTATAAAAGTTATATACGTTTTAATAATAAAGTTCTTTTTAAACTGAAAACGTCTTTGTACGTTTGAAAATAGATTAATAGAATATTATGGAAACCAATTCTCCACTAACTTTTGTCTAACTTTCGCAAATGACACTTTTTTTTTATTTATAAATAGCTTTACAAATTATTCTAAATATCGTTAAGAGGAATAGATTTTCTCAAATCATAGTGGACCTCTCAACAGAGACTTGTAATCATAATTCAATATTTCTAATAATTCAATCATTTAATATATTTTTTTTTAATTTCGTCGAAAATCATATTGAAACAAATACGTTCGTGTAAAGTATTATACGTTTAGTACTTTATTAATATTCTCAAGTTATAATATATATATACATATACATATCTATTTATATATAACGGTTCATGAATCGTCGGAATTTGGTCGAGGTTATAATGAAAGTATGAACACAGTTTAAAATTCTTGAGATTTAATTTAACAAACTTTGCTTATCGTGTCGGAATAAAATAAAGATTAAAGTTTAAATTTGGTCAGAAATTTCCGGGTCGTCACAGTACCTACCCGTTAAAGAAATTTCGTCCCCGAAATTTGATAGAGGTCGTCATGACTAACAATGAGAATGTTATTATAACGATTATAGAGTTTTATCATGTTCAAGAAGAATGGATAAAATAATTCGATTACTCGAAGCGTGTGAGTGAAGTTATCGTAAATGAATGAAATAAGATAATAGTGATTCGTCGTACTTTTGACGTCATCACGATTGATCTCCGAAAAGAAAATCTTTGTAATCTATATTGGATTTGATTATTCGGCGATTAAGGAAATTATGATCCTCTTCGAATTAATGCGATAATCCATTTTGATTTCTCTGTCGGATATTTCACTATAAATCCACCTCATTTGTTTTCTTACAACTCACACCTTCTCAACTCATATTTTAAAGTATTTGTCAATATGCTTCATCCAGTACTGATTCTTGATATACTCCTCACTTTCATATCTGTCGCTCTTCTTTTTCATCTGCCTCCGGAAGAATCTATCTACTTCTACTATACTCTTGGTTTTATAGTGATTTTAGTTCTCTCGTGTCTTTATATTGCTATATGCATTGATATATACGGTTTGTGATTTCTGGGTTGTTGTTGGGTTTTATATCTTCCCTTATATTTCAAAATCCTTGCTTCTTCTATAATCATTATCATCCACAGTTAATGCTCTCTTCTATTTGCTATGATTTATACTCCCATTTCTAGTTCGGAGCTTTGTCCTTTCGTTTATTCTTCTTGCGATTAAGCACCGCTTGTAATGGTCCAGAATTCGCAGATATAAATTTCAGAATGAACATTGTTAATGTTCTAGGAAGGAAATTGTAATGGTACGATCTTGACTTGTCAAATTACTAGAATACCTCGGAAAAGGCCGAATCATCAAGAAATATTTTCTTGATATTTAGAGATCAAAGAGAATACAAGAGTGGTGTAACATAGCACATGATGACGTTATGATCTGTGATACATCATGTTCCATTTAGAAACTCAGCATGAATTACTGTAATATAATCACGTTGATCAAGTGTCATTATATTATACTTACTCATGCTTCAGCTCCCAACACTTCTTCAAGAATATTCCTATTTTAAACTCGAATGTTTCAGAATTTAGAAACTAAAATAGTTTCTTTTATGATATAATACAGATAGCGCGAAGAGGTAAATGATTTCAGATAATAATAATTATAAAAATATCTTCAGAGGTATGGATGATATTTATAATGAAAGATACGATGATATCTTAGAATGTCTAATATCAGAGGATGATGAAGGATATTGTCCGCAGGGGTTTAGAGTCAGGAGCAAGGTATTCGTTAATGACTTCAGCAAGTACTGAATCATTTGGATTCTTTGAAGGCAGGTTCAGCCTTTGTGATTTGTCCACAGCCTCCTTCATACTTTGCTCAATCCGTTTTCCAGTTCTAAAGCTTCTCTTTTTCTGAGCTTTGCCAATATACTATCCTTTATCATTCAACTTTTTACTGTTAAGGTCGTTTACAGTTTTTGCTGCTTCATCAGCATTTTTCAAAATTTCGAGAACTGGTTCGTAGTTTAGGGTGTTTTTCAGAAATTTCTCATTCAAAGAATGTAAGTCTTGGAGGTAGACGTTGTGTGTATATGTAATTGTTGATGTAAACATGCTGCGAGGTTTCAAAATACTGATTGCTGATTCTCAATAATTGGTATGGCAATTCTTGTTATAAGGTACAAATGAGTATATGATAGGGTTTCGATAATTTTAATGAATTTTTTTTTTTGGAAAGTCAAAGATCAGTGAAGTTGTTGGTAAGTTTATTGCTAATGTGGTGAATATAAACGATTCTCCGGTAACGTTGGTGAAAGGGCAACGTATCTATCGAGGTTATAATAAGACTGTTTTGATTAAGAAGTCGAAGTTGACTTGCTGGAGCTGTGACAAAACTGTCTATTTTGAAACGGAATTGAAAAGTTATTTTAGCTAGTAAATGCCAAAGGGTCTAACACGGATACGTGTCGAACTATGACTTGGGTTTTGAGAGTTTTTCAGGTGTATAACTGAAATGTCCCGTTCTTATTGATTAAAAACGTTCCATATTAATTGATTTCGTTGCGAGGTTTTGACCTCTATATGAGACGTTTTTCAAATACTGCATTCATTTTTAAAACAAACCATAACCTTTATTTCATAAATAAAGGTTTAAAAAGTTTTACGTAGATTATCAAATAATGATAATCTAAAATATCCTGTTTACACACGACCATTACATAATGGTTTACAATACAAATATGTTACATCGAAATCAGTTTCTTGAATGCAATTTTTACACAATATCGTATAAACATGGACTCCAAATCTTGTCCTTATTTTAGTATGCAACAGCGGAAGCTCTTAATATTCACCTGAGAATAAACATGCTTTAAACGTCAACAAAAATGTTGGTGAGTTATAGGTTTAACCTATATATATCAAATCGTAACGATAGACCACAAGATTTCATATTTCAATACACATCCCATACATAGAGATAAAAATCATTCATATGGTGAACACCTGGTAACCGACATTAACAAGATGCATATATAAGAATATCCCCATCATTCCGGGACACCCTTCGGATATGATATAAATTTCGAAGTACTAAAGCATCCGGTACTTTGGATGAGGTTTGTTAGGCCCAATAGATCTATCTTTAGGATTCGCGTCAATTAGGGTGTCTGTTCCCTAATTCTTAGATTACCAGACTTAATAAAAAGGGGCATATTCGATTTCGATAATTCAACCATAGAATGTAGTTTCACGTACTTGTGTCTATTTTGTAAATCATTTATAAAACCTGCATGTATTCTCATCCCAAAAATATTAGATTTTAAAAGTGGGACTATAACTCACTTTCACAGATTTTTACTTCGTCGAGAAGTAAGACTTGGCCACTGTTGATTCACGAACCTATAACAATATATACATATATATTAAAGTATGTTCAAAATATATTTACAACACTTTTAATATATTTTGATGTTTTAAGTTTATTAAGTCAGCTGTCCTCGTTAGTAACCTACAACTAGTTGTCCACAGTTAGATGTACAGAAATAAATCAATAAATATTATCTTGAATCAATCCACGACCCAGTGTATACGTATCTCAGTATTGATCACAACTCAAACTATATATATTTTGGAATCAACCTCAACCCTGTATAGCTAACTCCAACATTCACATATAGAGTGTCTATGGTTGTTCCGAAATATATATAGATGTGTCGACATGATAGGTCGAAACATTGTATACGTGTCTATGGTATCTCAAGATTACATAATATACAATACAAGTTGATTAAGTTATGGTTGGAATAGATTTGTTACCAATTTTCACGTAGCTAAAATGAGAAAAATTATCCAATCTTGTTTTACCCATAACTTCTTCATTTTAAATCCGTTTTGAGTGAATCAAATTGCTATGGTTTCATATTGAACTGTATTTTATGAATCTAAACAGAAAAAGTATAGGTTTATAGTCGGAAAAATAAGTTACAAGTCGTTTTTGTAAAGGTAGTCATTTCAGTCGAAAGAACGACGTCTAGATGACCATTTTAGAAAACATACTTCCACTTTGAGTTTAACTATAATTTTTGGATATAGTTTCATGTTAATAATAAAAATCATTTTCTCAGAATAACAACTTTTAAATCAAAGTTTATCATAGTTTTTAATTAACTAACCCAAAACAGCCCGCGGTGTTACTACGACGGCGTAAATCCGGTTTTACGGTGTTTTTCGTGTTTCCAGGTTTTAAATCATTAAGTTAGCATATCATATAGATATAGAACATGTGTTTAGTTAATTTTAAAAGTCAAGTTAGAAGGATTAACTTTTGTTTGCGAACAAGTTTAGAATTAACTAAACTATGTTCTAGTGATTGCGAGTTTAAACCTTCGAATAAGATAGTTTTATATATATGAATCGAATGATGTTATGAACATCATTACTACCTCAAGTTTAGTAGGTAAACCTACTGGAAGTGACAAGAAATGATCTAGCTTCAAAGGATCTTGGATGGCTTGAAGGTTCTTGAAGTAGGATCATGACACAAAAACAAGTTCAAGTAAGATTTTTACTCGAATTAAGATAGTTTATAGTTATAGAAATTGAATCAAAGTTTGAATATGAATATTACCTTGAATAAGAAAGATAACCTACTGTATATAACAAAGGTTTCTTGATCTTAGATGATTACTTGGAATGGATTAGAAAGCTTGGAAGTAAATTAGTAAACTTGAAGGGATTTTTGAAGTGTTCTTGAAGTGTTCTTCCTATGATGATTATAGCTTGATTCTTGAAGTGATTTTTGATGAACATGATGATTAATTACTAGAAAAATACGTTCATAATAGTGTGGGTATGTTGAGAGAGAATTAGAAAGAGAATTGGAAGTGAAATGGAGTGAATGATGAGTGGTAATTGGTGAGTGGTGAGTGGGGTTAAAAGGAGTTCTAGTTAGTTGACTAGCTCATGGTAGAAGTTAAAATTGATTAGTCATACATGACATAATCAAGAGTGGAATCCCATGCTAGTTCCTATTGGTATATACCCATAGTAAGTACGTTTTGAAGCTGTGTATAATACGGGTAAAAATACGACTAGAATTCTTGATGAAAGAAAAGAATGTGAAAGTAACTTTAACCATTTTCGTTAAGTATGAGTGTTTTGATATATGTCTTGAAGTCTTCCAAAAGTATTTTAATACATCTAAATACACTACATGTATATACATTTTAACTGAGTCGTTAAGTCATCGTTAGTCGTTACATGTAAGTGTTGTTTTGAAACCTTTAAGTTAACGATCTCAATTAATGCTGTTAACCCATTATTTATTATATCTAATGAGATGTTAAATTATTATATTATCATGATATTATGATATATTAATATATCTTAATATGATATATATACATTTAAATGTCGTTACAACGATAATCGTTACATATATGTCTCGTTTCGAAATCCTTAAGTTAGTAGTCTTGTTTATATGTATATAACTCATTGTTAATATACTTATGGAGATACTTACTTATCATAATCTCATGTTAACCATATGTATATCCATATATATATCGTCATGTCGTTTTTACAAGTTTTAACGTTCGTGAATCGCCGGTCAACTTGGGTGGTCAATTGTCTATATGAAACATATTTCAATTAATCAAGTCTTAACAAGTTTGATTTCTTAACATGTTGGAAACATTTAATCATGTAAATATCAATCTCAATTAATATATATAAACATGGAAAAGTTCGGGTCACTACAGTACCTACCCGTTAAATAAATTTCGTCCCGAAATTTTAAGCTGTTGAAGGTGTTGACGAATCTTCTGGAAATAGATGCGGGTATTTCTTCTTCATCTGATCTTCACACTCCCAGGTGAACTCGGGTCCTCTACGAGCATTCCATCGAACCTTAACAATTGGTATCTTGTTTTGCTTAAGTCTTTTAACCTCACGATCCATTATTTCGATGGGTTCTTCGATGAATTGGAGTTTTTCGTTGATTTGGATTTCATCTAATGGAATAGTGAGATCTTCTTTAGCAAAACATTTCTTCAAATTCGAGACATGGAAAGTGTTATGTACAGCCGCGAGTTGTTGAGGTAACTCAAGTCGGTAAGCTACTGGTCCGACATGATCAATAATCTTGAATGGTCCAATATACCTTGGATTTAATTTCCCTCGTTTACCAAATCGAACAACGCCTCTCCAAGGTGCAACTTTAAGCATGACCATCTCTCCAATTTCAAATTCTATATCTTTTCTTTTAATGTCAGCGTAGCTCTTTTGTCGACTTTGGGCGGTTTTCAACCGTTGTTGAATTTGGATGATCTTCTCGGTAGTTTCTTGTATAATCTCCGGACCCGTAATCTGTCTATCCCCCACTTCACTCCAACAAATTGGAGACCTGCACTTTCTACCATAAAGTGCTTCAAACGGCGCCATCTCAATGCTTGAATGGTAGCTGTTGTTGTAGGAAAATTCTGCTAACGGTAGATGTCGATCCCAACTGTTTCCGAAATCAATAACACATGCTCGTAGCATGTCTTCAAGCGTTTGTATCGTCCTTTCGCTCTGCCCATCAGTTTGTGGATGATACGCAGTACTCATGTCTAGACGAGTTCCTAATGCTTGCTGTAATGTCTGCCAGAATCTTGAAATAAATCTGCCATCCCTATCAGAGATAATAGAGATTGGTATTCCATGTCTGGAGACGACTTCCTTCAAATACAGTCGTGCTAACTTCTCCATCTTGTCATCTTCTCTTATTGGCAGGAAGTGTGCTGATTTGGTGAGACGATCAACTATTACCCAAATAGTATCAAAACCACTTGCAGTCCTTGGCAATTTAGTGATGAAATCCATGGTAATGTTTTCCCATTTCCATTCTGGGATTTCGGGTTGTTGAAGTAGACCTGATGGTTTCTGATGCTCAGCTTTGACCTTAGAACACGTCAAACATTCTCCTACATATTTAGCAACATCGGCTTTCATACCCGGCCACCAAAAATGTTTCTTGAGATCCTTGTACATCTTCCCCGTTCCAGGATGTATTGAGTATCTAGTTTTATGAGCTTCTCTAAGTACCATTTCTCTCATATCTCCAAATTTTGGTACCCAAATCCTTTCAGCCCTATACCGGGTTCCGTCTTCCCGAATATTAAGATGCTTCTCCGATCCCTTGGGTATTTCATCCTTTAAATTTCCCTCTTTTAAAACTCCTTGTTGCGCCTCCTTTATTTGAGTAGTAAGGTTATTATGAATCATTATATTCATAGATTTTACTCGAATGGGTTCTCTGTCCTTCCTGCTCAAGGCATCGGCTACCACATTTGCCTTTCCCGGGTGGTAACGAATCTCAAAGTCATAATCATTCAACAATTCAATCCACCTACGCTGCCTCATATTCAGTTGTTTCTGATTAAATATGTGTTGAAGACTTTTGTGGTCGGTATATATAATACTTTTGACCCCATATAAGTAGTGCCTCCAAGTCTTTAATGCAAAAACAACCGCGCCTAATTCCAAATCATGCGTCGTATAATTTTGTTCGTGAATCTTCAATTGTCTAGACGCATAAGCAATCACCTTCGTTCGTTGCATTAATACACAACCGAGACCTTGCTTTGATGCGTCACAATAAATCACAAAATCATCATTCCCTTCAGGCAATGACAATATAGGTGCCGTAGTTAGCTTTTTCTTCAATAACTGAAACGCTTTCTCTTGTTCATCATTCCATTCAAATTTCTTCCCTTTATGCGTTAATGCAGTCAAGGGTTTTGCTATTCTGGAAAAGTCTTGGATAAACCTTCTGTAGTAACCAGCTAGTCCTAAAAACTGGCGTATGTGTTTCGGAGTTTTCGGAGTTTCCCACTTTTCAACAGTTTCTATCTTTGCCGGATCCACCTTAATACCTTCTTTGTTCACTATGTGACCGAGGAATTGAACTTCTTCCAACCAAAATGCACACTTTGAAAACTTAGCGTACAATTCTTCCTTCCTCAATACTTCTAACACTTTTCTCAAATGTTCACCGTGTTCTTGGTCATTCTTTGAGTAAATAAGTATGTCATCAATGAAAACAATGACAAACTTTTCAAGGTATGGTCCACACACTCGGTTCATAAGGTCCATGAACACAGCTGGTGCATTAGTTAAACCAAACGGCATGACCATAAACTCGTAATGACCGTAACGTGTTCTGAAAGCAATCTTTGGAATATCATCTTCTTTCACCCGCATTTGATGATACCCGAAACGTAAGTCAATCTTTGAATAAACAGACGAGCCTTGTAGTTGATCAAATAAGTCGTCGATTCTCGGTAGTGGGTAGCGGTTCTTGATGGTAAGTTTGTTCAACTCTCGGTAGTCGATACACAACCTGAATGTACCATCTTTCTTCTTAACAAACAAAATAGGAGCTCCCCACGGTGATGTGCTTGGTCGAATGAAACCACGCACTAAAAGTTCTTGTAATTGGCTTTGCAGTTCTTTCATCTCGCTGGGTGCGAGTCTGTAAGGAGCACGAGCTATTGGTGCAGCTCCTGGTACAAGATCTATTTGAAATTCAACGGATCGATGTGGGGGTAATCCCGGTAATTCTTTCAGAAATACATCGGGAAATTCTTTTGCGACGGGAACATCATTGATGCTCTTTTCTTCAGTTTGTACTTTCTCGATGTGTGCTAGAACAGCATAGCAACCTTTTCTTATTAGTTTTTGTGCCTTCAAATTACTAATAAGATGTAGCTTCGTGTTGCCCTTTTCTCCGTACACCATTAAGGGTTTTCCTTTTTCTCGTATAATGCGAATTGCATTTTTGTAACAAACGATCTCTGCTTTCACTTCTTTCAACCAGTCCATACCGATTATCACATCAAAACTCCCTAACTCTACTGGTATCAAATCAATCTTAAATGTTTCGCTAACCAGTTTAATTTCTCGATTCCGATATATATTATCTGCTGAAATTAATTTACCATTTGCTAATTCGAGTAAAAATTTACTATCTAAAGGCGTCAATGGACAACTTAATTTAGCACAAAAATCTCTACTCATATAGGTTCTATCCGCACCCGAATCAAATAAAACGTAAGCAGATTTATTGTCAATAAGAAACGTACCCGTAACAAGCTCCGGGTCTTCCTGTGCCTCTGCCGCATTAATATTGAAAACTCTTCCGTGGCCTTGTCCATTCGTGTTCTCCTGGTTCGGGCAATTTCTAATAATGTGGCCCGGTTTTCCACATTTATAACAAACTACATTGGCATAACTTGCTCCGACACTACTTGCTCCGCCATTACTCGTTCTGACACCATTTGTTCCTTTCGTTCTATTAACCCCTGGTCCGTAGACCTCACACTTCACCGCGCTATGACCATTTCTTTTACACTTGTTGCAAAATTTGGTGCAGAACCCCGAGTGATACTTTTCACACCTTTGGCATAGCTGCTTCTGATTGTTGTTGTTGTTGCGGTTATTATTGTTGTTGGGATGATTGTTGTAGTTGCTGTTGTTGTTGTTGTTGTTGTTGTTGGGCCGTTTGTTGTAGTTGCGATTGATGTTGCGATTGTTAGGATAGTTGTTGCGATTATTGTTATAATTGCTGTTGTTATTGTATTGGTGATTCTTATCACCGTTTTCCTCCCACTTTCTTTTGACTTGCTTCACATTGGCCTCTTCAGCAGTCTGTTCTTTAATTCTTTCTTCAATCTGGTTCACTAGTTTGTGAGCCATTCTACATGCCTGTTGTATGGAGGCGGGCTCGTGTGAACTTATATCTTCTTGGATTCTTTCTGGTAATCCTTTCACAAACGCGTCGATCTTCTCTTCCTCATCTTCGAATGCTCCCGGACACAATAGGCACAATTCTGTGAATCGTCTTTCATACGTGGTAATATCAAATCCTTGGGTTCGTAACCCTCTAAGTTCTGTCTTGAGCTTATTGACCTCGGTTCTGGGACGGTACTTTTCATTCATCAAGTGCTTGAATGCTGACCACGGTAGTGCGTACGCATCGTCTTGTCCCACTTGCTCTAGATAGGTATTCCACCATGTTAACGCAGAACCTGTGAAGGTATGCGTAGCGTACTTTACTTTGTCCTCTTCAGTACACTTACTTATGGCAAACACCGATTCGACCTTCTCGGTCCACCGTTTCAATCCGATCGGTCCTTCGGTTCCATCAAATTCCAAAGGTTTGCAGGCAGTGAATTCTTTGTAGGTGCATCCTACACGATTTCCTGTACTGCTAGATCCAAGGTTATTGTTGGTATGTAGCGCAGCCTGTACTGCGGCTATGTTTGAAGCTAGAAAAGTACGGAATTCCTCTTCATTCATATTCACGGTGTGTCGAGTAGTCGGTGCCATTTCCTTCAAAATAGTCAAATGGAACAAGTTAATCATACAGAATATTAAGAGTAGTTAATAGTATTTCGTAGCATAATATGAACTCATTTATAAAAGCTTTTTCTTCATATTAGCATTTTATAAGTTTAAATTCGGGTAGTACCTACCCGTTAAGTTCATACTTAGTAGCTAATATACAATTCAACTACTACAATTTTATATGAAAAACTGATTATAATAATATTTCGCGTTCAAACTTTTATACAATATTTTACAAACTTACAATACCGCTTATTTTACATAAAGCATGAAATATAGCACACAATAACTTTGATACAAGATAGTTGTGAAGATAATTCTAGCTAGTACACAAGTCGTTCAGCAAAGGCAATAAAGACACGTAATTCATACGTCCAAAAACAAGTCATGCATTTTGGTTTTACTAGGACTACTTCCCATCCTTGGTCTTGTGGAACATAACCGTTATGGCCGTTGATAAGACAGCGTGTTGTAACGTCGTCAAAGGGACGAGGGTTACGTAATGTCCAACAGTCCCGTAACAATCTAAAAACCTCATTTCTTACCCCAATTACCGACTCCGTCACTTGTGGAAACGTTTTGTTTAATAGTTGTAGCCCGATGTTTGAAATGTCCCGTTCTTATTGATTAAAAACGTTCCATATTAATTGATTTCGTTGCGAGGTTTTGACCTCTATATGAGACGTTTTTCAAAGACTGCATTCATTTTTAAACAAACCATAACCTTTATTTCATCAATAAAGGTTTAAAAAAAAACTTTACGTAGATTATCAAATAATGATAATCTAAAATATCCTGTTTACACACGACCATTACATAATGGTTTACAATACAAATATGTTACAACAAAATAAGTTTCTTGAATGCAGTTTTTACACAATATCATACAAGCATGGACTCCAAATCTTGTCCTTATTTAAGTATGCGACAGCGGAAGCTCTTAATAATCACCTGAGAATAAACATGCTTAAAACGTCAACAAAAATGTTGGTGAGTTATAGGTTTAACCTATATATATCAAATCGTAACAATAGACCACAAGATTTCATATTTCAATACACATCCCATACATAGAGATAAAAATCATTCATATGGTGAACACCTGGTAACCGACAATAACAAGATGCATATATAAGAATATCCCCATCATTCCGGGACACCCTTCGGATATGATATAAATTTCGAAGTACTAAAGCATCCGGTACTTTGGATGGGGTTTGTTAGGCCCAATAGATCTATCTTTAGGATTCGCGTCAATTAGGGTGTCTGTTCCCTAATTCTTAGATTACCAGACTTAATAAAAAGGGGCATATTCGATTTCGATAATTCAACCATAGAATGTAGTTTCACGTACTTGTGTCTATTTTGTAAATCATTTATAAAACCTGCATGTATTCTCATCCCAAAAATATTAGATTTTAAAAGTGGGACTATAACTCACTTTCACAGATTTTTTACTTCGTCGGGAAGTAAGACTTGGCCACTGGTTGATTCACGAACCTATAACAATATATACATATATATCAAAGTATGTTCAAAATATATTTACAACACTTTTAATATATTTTGATGTTTTAAGTTTATTAAGTCAGCTGTCCTCGTTAGTAACCTACAACTAGTTGTCCACAGTTAGATGTACAGAAATAAATCGATAAATATTATCTTGAATCAATCCACGACCCAGTGTATACGTATCTCAGTATTGATCACAACTCAAACTATATATATTTTGGAATCAACCTCAACCCTGTATAGCTAACTCCAACATTCACATATAGAGTGTCTATGGTTGTTCCGAAATATATATAGATGTGTCGACATGATAGGTCGAAACATTGTATACGTGTCTATGGTATCTCAAGATTACATAATATATAATACAAGTTGATTAAGTTATGGTTGGAATAGATTTGTTACCAATTTTCACGTAGCTAAAATGAGAAAAATTATCCAATCTTGTTTTACCCATAACTTCTTCATTTTAAATCCGTTTTGAGTGAATCAAATTGCTATGGTTTCATATTGAACTCTATTTTATGAATCTAAACAAAAAAAGTATAGGTTTCTAGTCGGAAAAATAAGTTACAAGTCGTTTTTGTAAAGGTAGTCATTTCAGTCGAAAGAACGACGTCTAGATGACCATTTTAGAAAACATACTTCCACTTTGAGTTTAACCATAATTTTTGGATATAGTTTCATGTTCATAATAAAAATCATTTTCTCAGAATAACAACTTTTAAATCAAAGTTTATCATAGTTTTTAATTAACTAACCCAAAACAGCCCGCGGTGTTACTACGACGGCGTAAATCCGGTTTTACGGTGTTTTTCGTGTTTCCAGGTTTTAAATCATTAAGTTAGCATATCATATAGATATAGAACATTATCATATAGATATAGAACATGTGTTTAGTTGATTTTAAAAGTCAAGTTAGAAGGATTAACTTTTGTTTGCGAACAAGTTTAGAATTAACTAAACTATGTTCTAGTGATTACAAGTTTAAACCTTCGAATAAGATAGCTTTATATGTATGAATCGAATGATGTTATGAACATCATTACTACCTTAAGTTCCTTGGATGAACCTACTGGAAAAGAGAAAAATGGATCTAGCTTCAATGGATCCTTGGATGGCTCAAAGTTCTTGAAGCAAAATCATGACACGAAAACAAGTTCAAGTAAGATCATCACTTGAAATAAGATTGTTATAGTTATAGAAATTGAACCAAAGTTTGAATATGATTATTACCTTGTATTAGAATGATAACCTACTGTAAGAAACAAAGATTTCTTGAGGTTGGATGATCACCTTACAAGATTGGAAGTGAGCTAGCAAACTTGAAAGTATTCTTGATTTTATGAAACTAGAACTTTTGGAATTTATGAAGAACACTTAGAACTTGAAGATAGAACTTGAGAGAGTTCAATTAGATGAAGAAAATTGAAGAATGAAAGTGTTTGTAGGTGTTTTTGGTCGTTGGTGTATGGATTAGATATAAAGGATATGTAATTTTGTTTTCATGTAAATAAGTCATGAATGATTACTCATATTTTTGTAATCTTATGAGATATTTCATGCTAGTTGCCAAATGATGGTTCCCACATGTGTTAGGTGACTCACATGGGCTGTTAAGAGCTGATCATTGGAGTGTATATACCAATAGTACATACATCTAAAAGCTGTGTATTGTACGAGTACGAATACGGGTGCATACGAGTAGAATTGTTGATGAAACTGAACGAGAATGTAATTGTAAGCATTTTTGTTAAGTAGAAGTATTTTGATAAGTGTATTGAAGTCTTTCAAAAGTGTATAAATACATATTAAAACACTACATGTATATACATTTTAACTGAGTCGTTAAGTCATCGTTAGTCGTTACATGTAAGTGTTGTTTTGAAACCTTTAGGTTAACGATCTTGTTAAATGTTGTTAACCCAATGTTTATAATATCAAAAGAGATTTTAAATTATTATATTATCATGATATTATGATGTACGAATATCTCTTAATATGATATATATACATTAAATGTCGTTACAACGATAAACGTTACATATATGTCTCGTTTCAAAATCATTAAGTTAGTAGTCTTGTTTTTACATATGTAGTTCATTGTTAATATAATTAATGATATGTTTACTTATCATAATATCATGTTAACTATATATATAACCATATATATGTCATCATATAGTTTTTTACAAGTTTTAACGTTCGTGAATCACCGGTCAACTTGGGTGGTCAATTGTCTATATGAAACCTATTTCAATTAATCAAGTCTTAACAAGTTTGATTGCTTAACATGTTGGAAACATTTAATCATGTAAACATCAATCTCAATTAATATATATAAACATGGAAAAGTTCCGGTCACTACAGTACCTACCCGTTAAATAAATTTCGTCCCGAAATTTTAAGCTGTTGAAGGTGTTGACGAATCTTCTGGAAATAGATGCGGGTATTTCTTCTTCATCTGATCTTCACGCTCCCAGGTGAACTCGGGTCCTCTACGAGCATTCCATCGAACCTTAACAATTGGTATCTTGTTTTGCTTAAGTCTTTTAACCTCACGATCCATTATTTCGACGGGTTCTTCGATGAATTGGAGTTTTTCGTTGATTTGGATTTCATCTAACGGAATAGTGAGATCTTCTTTAGCAAAACATTTCTTCAAATTCGAGACGTGGAAAGTGTTATGTACAGCCGCGAGTTGTTGAGGTAACTCAAGTCGGTAAGCTACTGGTCCGACACGATCAATAATCTTGAATGGTCCAATATACCTTGGATTTAATTTCCCTCGTTTACCAAATCGAACAACGCCTTTCCAAGGTGAAACTTTAAGCATGACCATCTCTCCAATTTCAAATTCTATATCTTTTCTTTTAATGTCAGCGTAGCTCTTTTGTCGACTTTGGGCGGTTTTCAACCGTTGTTGAATTTGGATGATCTTCTCGGTAGTTTCTTGTATAATCTCCGGACCCGTAATCTGTCTATCCCCCACCTCACTCCAACAAATCGGAGACCTGCACTTTCTACCATAAAGTGCTTCGAACGGCGCCATCTCAATGCTTGAATGGTAGCTGTTGTTGTAGGAAAATTCTGCTAACGGTAGATGTCGATCCCAACTGTTTCCGAAATCAATAACACATGCTCGTAGCATGTCTTCAAGCGTTTGTATCGTCCTTTCGCTCTGCCCATCAGTTTGTGGATGATAGGCAGTACTCATGTCTAGACGAGTTCCTAATGCTTGCTGTAATGTCTGCCAGAATCTTGAAATAAATCTGCCATCCCTATCAGAGATAATAGAGATTGGTATTCCATGTCTGGAGACGACTTCCTTCAAATACAGTCGTGCTAACTTCTCCATCTTGTCATCTTCTCTTATTGGTAGGAAGTGTGCTGATTTGGTGAGACGATCAACTATTACCCAAATAGTATCAAAACCACTTGCAGTCCTTGGCAATTTAGTGATGAAATCCATGGTAATGTTTTCCCATTTCCATTCCGGGATTTCGGGTTGTTGAAGTAGACCTGATGGTTTCTGATGCTCAGCTTTGACCTTAGAACACGTCAAACATTCTCCTACGTATTTAGCAACATCGGCTTTCATACCCGGCCACCAAAAATGTTTCTTGAGATCCTTGTACATCTTCCCCGTTCCAGGATGTATTGAGTATCTGGTTTTATGAGCTTCTCTAAGTACCATTTCTCTCATATCTCCAAATTTTGGTACCCAAATCCTTTCAGCCCTATACCGGGTTCCGTCTTCCCGAATATTAAGATGCTTCTCCGATCCTTTGGGTATTTCATCCTTTAAATTTCCCTCTTTTAAAACTCCTTGTTGCGCCTCCTTTATTTGAGTAGTAATGTTATTATGAATCATTATATTCATAGATTTTACTCGAATGGGTTCTCTATCCTTCCTGCTCAAGGCATCGGCTACCACATTTGCCTTCCCCGGGTGGTAACGAATATCAAAATCGTAATCATTCAATAATTCAATCCACCTACGCTGCCTCATATTCAGTTGTTTCTGATTAAATATGTGTTGAAGACTTTTGTGGTCGGTATATATAATACTTTTGACCCCATATAAGTAGTGCCTCCAAGTCTTTAATGCAAAAACAACCGCGCCTAATTCCAAATCATGCGTCGTATAATTTTGTTCGTGAATCTTCAATTGTCTAGACGCATAAGCAATCACCTTCGTTCGTTGCATTAATACACAACCGAGACCTTGCTTTGATGCGTCACAATAAATCACAAAATCATCATTCCCTTCAGGCAATGACAATATAGGTGCCGTAGTTAGCTTTTTCTTCAATAACTGAAACGCTTTCTCTTGTTCATCATTCCATTCAAATTTCTTCCCTTTATGCGTTAATGCAGTCAAGGGTTTTGCTATTCTGGAAAAGTCTTGGATGAACCTTCTGTAGTAACCAGCTAGTCCTAAAAACTGGCGTATGTGTTTCGGAGTTTTCGGGGTTTCCCACTTTTCAACAGTTTCTATCTTTGCCGGATCCACCTTAATACCTTCTTTGTTCACTATGTGACCGAGGAATTGAACTTCTTCCAACCAAAATGCACACTTTGAAAACTTAGCGTACAATTCTTCCTTCCTCAATACTTCTAACACCTTTCTCAAATGTTCACCATGTTCTTGGTCATTCTTTGAGTAAATAAGTATGTCATCAATGAAAACAATGACAAACTTGTCAAGGTATGGTCCACACACTCGGTTCATAAGGTCCATGAACACAGCTGGTGCATTAGTTAAACCAAACGGCATGACCATAAACTCGTAATGACCGTAACGTGTTCTGAAAGCAGTCTTTGGAATATCATCTTCTTTCACCCGCATTTGATGATACCCGGAACGTAAGTCAATCTTTGAATAAACAGACGAGCCTTGTAGTTGATCAAATAAGTCGTCGATTCTCGGTAGTGGGTAGCGGTTCTTGATGGTAAGTTTGTTCAACTCTCGGTAGTCGATACACAACCTGAATGTACCATCTTTCTTCTTGACAAACAAAACAGGAGCTCCCCACGGTGATGTGCTTGGTCGAATGAAACCACGCTCTAAAAGTTCTTGTAATTGGCTTTGCAGTTCTTTCATCTCGCTGGGTGCGAGTCTGTAAGGAGCACGAGCTATTGGTGCAGCTCCTGGTACAAGATCTATTTGAAATTCAACGGATCGATGTGGGGGTAATCCCGGTAATTCTTTCGGAAATACATCGGGAAATTCTTTTGCAATGGGAACATCATTGATGCTCTTTTCTTTAGTTTGTACTTTCTCGACGTGTGCTAGAACAGCATAGCAACCTTTTCTTATTAGTTTTTGTGCCTTCAAATTACTAATAAGATGTAGCTTCGTGTTGCCCTTTTCTCCGTACACCATTAAGGGTTTTCCTTTTTCTCGTATAATGCGAATTGCATTTTTGTAACAAACGATCTCCGCTTTCACTTCTTTCAACCAGTCCATACCGATTATCACATCAAAACTCCCTAACTCTACTGGTATCAAATCAATCTTAAATGTTTCGCTAACCAGTTTAATTTCTCGATTCCGACATATATTATCTGCTGAAATTAATTTACCATTTGCTAATTCGAGTAAAAATTTACTATCCAAAGGCGTCAATGGACAACTTAATTTAGCACAAAAATCTCTACTCATATAGCTTCTATCCGCACCCGAATCAAATAAAACGTAAGCAGATTTATTGTCAATAAGAAACGTACCCGTAACAAGCTCCGGGTCTTCCTGTGCCTCTACCGCATTAATATTGAAAACTCTTCCACGGCCTTGTCCATTCGTGTTCTCCTGGTTCGGGCAATTTCTAATAATGTGGCCTGGTTTTCCACATTTATAACAAACTACATTGGCATAACTTGCTCCGACACTACTTGCTCCGCCATTACTCGTTCCGACACCATTTGTTCCTTTCGTTCTATTAACCCCTGGTCCGTAGACCTCACACTTCGCCGCGCTATGACCATTTCGTTTACACTTGTTGCAAAATTTGGTGCAGAACCCCGAGTGATTCTTTTCACACCTTTGGCATAGTTGCTTCTGATTGTTATTGTTGTTGCGGTTATTATTGTTGTTGTTGTTGGGCCGTTTGTTGTAGTTGCGATTGATGTTGCGATTGTTGGGATAATTGTTGCGATTATTGTTGTAATTGCTGTTGTTGTTGTATTGGTGATTCTTATCACCGTTTTCCTCCCACTTTCTTTTGACTTGCTTCACATTGGCATCTTCAGCAGTCTGTTCTTTAATTCTTTCTTCAATCTGGTTCACTAGTTTGTGAGCCATTCGACATGCCTGTTGTATGGAGGCGGGCTCGTGTGAACTTATATCTTCTTGGATTCTTTCCGGTAATCCTTTCACAAACGCGTCGATCTTCTCTTCCTCATCTTCGAATGCTCCCGGACACAATAGGCACAATTCTGTGAATCGTCTTTCGTACGTGGTAATATCAAATCCTTGGGTTCGTAACCCTCTAAGTTCTGTCTTGAGCTTATTGACCTCGGTTCTGGGACGGTACTTCTCGTTCATCAAGTGCTTGAATGCTGACCACGGTAGTGCGTACGCATCATCTTGTCCCACTTGCTCTAGATAGGTATTCCACCATGTTAACGCAGAACCTGTGAAGGTATGCGTAGCGTACTTCACTTTGTCCTCTTCAGTACACTTACTTATGGCAAACACCGATTCAACCTTCTCGGTCCACCGTTTCAATCCGATCGGTCCTTCGGTTCCATCAAATTCCAAAGGTTTGCAGGCAGTGAATTCTTTGTAGGTGCATCCTACACGATTTCCTGTACTGCTAGATCCAAGGTTATTGTTGGTATGTAGCGCAGCCTGTACTGCGGCTATGTTTGAAGCTAGAAAAGTACGGAATTCCTCTTCATTCATATTCACGGTGTGTCGAGTAGTCGGTGCCATTTCCTTCAAAATAGTTAAATGGAACAAGTTAATCATACAGAATATTAAGAGTAGTTAATAGTATTTCGTAGCATAATATGAACTCATTTATAAAAGCTTTTTCTTCATATTAGCGTTTTATAAGTTTAAATTCGGGTAGTACCTACCCGTTAAGTTCATACTTAGTAGCTAATATACAATTCAACTACTACAATTCTATATGAAAAACTGATTGTAATAATATTTCGCGTTCAAACTTTTATACAATATTTTACAAACTTACAATACCGCTTATTTTACATAAAGCATGAAATATAGCACACAATAACTTTGATACAAGATAGTTGTGAAGACAATTCTAGCTAGTACACAAGTCGTTCGGCAAAGGCAATAAAGACACGTAATTCATACGTCCAGAAACAAGTCATGCATTCTGGTTTTACTAGGACTACTTCCCATCCTTGGTCTTGTGCAACATAACCGTTATGGCCGTTGATAAGACAGCGTGTTGTAACGTCATCAAAGGGACGAGGGTTACGTAATGTCCAACAGTCCCGTAATAATCTAAAAACCTCATTTCTTACCCCAATTACCGACTCCGTCACTTGTGGAAACGTTTTGTTTAATAGTTGTAGCCCGATGTTCTTGTTCTCACTTTGGTGAGAAGCGAACATTACTAATCCGTAAGCATAACATGCTTCTTTATGTTGCATGTTAGCCGCTTTTTCTAAATCACGAAGTCCAATATTCGGATATATTGAGTCAAAATAATTTCTTAACCCGTTGCGTAAAATAGCATTTGGGTTCCCCGCAATATATGCGTCAAAGTAAACACATCGTAACTTATGGGTTTCCCAATGTGATATCCCCCATCTTTCAAACGAAAGTCTCTTATAAATCAAGACATTCTTGGAACGTTCTTCGAATGTCTTACAAACTGATCTCGCCTTAAATAGTTGTGCCGAAGAATTCTGGCCGACTCTAGACAAGATTTCATCAATCATGTCTCCGGGTAGGTCTCTTAAAATATTGGGTTGTCTATCCATTTTGTGTTTTTAAACTGTAAAATAGACAAGAGTTAGATTCATAAAAAAAATACTTATTAATACAAGCAATTTTTACATATATCATAAAGCATAAGAACACTATATTCCATATATTACACCACACGAATACAACTATCTTATTCCGACTCGCTCGTTTCTTCTTCTTCGGTTTTGGTTCGTTTTGCCAAGTTTCTAGGGATATATGATGTTCCCCTAATACGAGCCGTCGTTGTCCACATTGGTTTAGAAAAACCTGGTGGTTTAGAGGTTCCCGGGTCATTGTTACAACTTAAGGACTTCGGGGGTTGACGATACATATAAAGTTCATCGGGGTTGGAATTAGATTTCTCTATTTTTATGCCCTTTCCCTTATTATTTTCTTTTGCCTTTTTAAATTCAGTTGGGGTAATTTCTATAACATCATCGGAATTCTCGTCGAAATCCGATTCATCGGAGAATTGGTAATCCTCCCAATATTTTGCTTCCTTGGCGGAAACACCATTGACCATAATTAACTTTGGTCGGTTGGTTGAGGATTTTCTTTTACTTAACCGTTTTATTATTTCCCCCACCGGTTCTATTTCTTCATCCGGTTCCGATTCTTCTTCCGGTTCCGATTCTTCTTCCGGTTCCGACTCTTCTTCCGGTTCCTCTTCGGGAACTTGTGAATCAGTCCACAAATCATTCCAATTTACATTTGACTCTTCATTATTATTAGGTGAGTCAATGGGACTTGTTCTAGAGGTAGACATCTATCACATAATATCAAACACGTTAAGAGATTAATATATCACATAATATTCATATGTTAAAAATATATAGTTTCCAACAAAAATGTTAAGCAATCATTTTTAAAGAAAACACGGTCGAAGTCCAGACTCACTAATGCATCCTAACAAACTCGATAAGACACACTAATGCAAATTTTCTGGTTCTCTAAGACCAACGCTCGGATACCAACTGAAATGTCCCGTTCTTATTGATTAAAAACGTTCCATATTAATTGATTTCGTTGCGAGGTTTTGACCTCTATATGAGACGTTTTTCAAAGACTGCATTCATTTTTAAACAAACCATAACCTTTATTTCATCAATAAAGGTTTAAAAAAAAACTTTACGTAGATTATCAAATAATGATAATCTAAAATATCCTGTTTACACACGACCATTACATAATGGTTTACAATACAAATATGTTACAACAAAATAAGTTTCTTGAATGCAGTTTTTACACAATATCATACAAGCATGGACTCCAAATCTTGTCCTTATTTAAGTATGCGACAGCGGAAGCTCTTAATAATCACCTGAGAATAAACATGCTTAAAACGTCAACAAAAATGTTGGTGAGTTATAGGTTTAACCTATATATATCAAATCGTAACAATAGACCACAAGATTTCATATTTCAATACACATCCCATACATAGAGATAAAAATCATTCATATGGTGAACACCTGGTAACCGACAATAACAAGATGCATATATAAGAATATCCCCATCATTCCGGGACACCCTTCGGATATGATATAAATTTCGAAGTACTAAAGCATCCGGTACTTTGGATGGGGTTTGTTAGGCCCAATAGATCTATCTTTAGGATTCGCGTCAATTAGGGTGTCTGTTCCCTAATTCTTAGATTACCAGACTTAATAAAAAGGGGCATATTTGATTTCGATAATTCAACCATAGAATGTAGTTTCACGTACTTGTGTCTATTTTGTAAATCATTTATAAAACCTGCATGTATTCTCATCCCAAAAATATTAGATTTTAAAAGTGGGACTATAACTCACTTTCACAGATTTTTTACTTCGTCGGGAAGTAAGACTTGGCCACTGGTTGATTCACGAACCTATAACAATATATACATATATATCAAAGTATGTTCAAAATATATTTACAACACTTTTAATATATTTTGATGTTTTAAGTTTATTAAGTCAGCTGTCCTCGTTAGTAACCTACAACTAGTTGTCCACAGTTAGATGTACAGAAATAAATCGATAAATATTATCTTGAATCAATCCACGACCCAGTGTATACGTATCTCAGTATTGATCACAACTCAAACTATATATATTTTGGAATCAACCTCAACCCTGTATAGCTAACTCCAACATTCACATATAGAGTGTCTATGGTTGTTCCGAAATATATATAGATGTGTCGACATGATAGGTCGAAACATTGTATACGTGTCTATGGTATCTCAAGATTACATAATATATAATACAAGTTGATTAAGTTATGGTTGGAATAGATTTGTTACCAATTTTCACGTAGCTAAAATGAGAAAAATTATCCAATCTTGTTTTACCCATAACTTCTTCATTTTAAATCCGTTTTGAGTGAATCAAATTGCTATGGTTTCATATTGAACTCTATTTTATGAATCTAAACAAAAAAAGTATAGGTTTCTAGTCGGAAAAATAAGTTACAAGTCGTTTTTGTAAAGGTAGTCATTTCAGTCGAAAGAACGACGTCTAGATGACCATTTTAGAAAACATACTTCCACTTTGAGTTTAACCATAATTTTTGGATATAGTTTCATGTTCATAATAAAAATCATTTTCTCAGAATAACAACTTTTAAATCAAAGTTTATCATAGTTTTTAATTAACTAACCCAAAACAGCCCGCGGTGTTACTACGACGGCGTAAATCCGGTTTTACGGTGTTTTTCGTGTTTCCAGGTTTTAAATCATTAAGTTAGCATATCATATAGATATAGAACATGTGTTTAGTTGATTTTAAAAGTCAAGTTAGAAGGATTAACTTTTGTTTGCGAACAAGTTTAGAATTAACTAAACTATGTTCTAGTGATTACAAGTTTAAACCTTCGAATAAGATAGCTTTATATGTATGAATCGAATGATGTTATGAACATCATTACTACCTTAAGTTCCTTGGATGAACCTACTGGAAAAGAGAAAAATGGATCTAGCTTCAATGGATCCTTGGATGGCTCAAAGTTCTTGAAGCAAAATCATGACACGAAAACAAGTTCAAGTAAGATCATCACTTGAAATAAGATTGTTATAGTTATAGAAATTGAACCAAAGTTTGAATATGATTATTACCTTGTATTAGAATGATAACCTACTGTAAGAAACAAAGATTTCTTGAGGTTGGATGATCACCTTACAAGATTGGAAGTGAGCTAGCAAACTTGAAAGTATTCTTGATTTTATGAAACTAGAACTTTTGGAATTTATGAAGAACACTTAGAACTTGAAGATAGAACTTGAGAGAGTTCAATTAGATGAAGAAAATTGAAGAATGAAAGTGTTTGTAGGTGTTTTTGGTCGTTGGTGTATGGATTAGATATAAAGGATATGTAATTTTGTTTTCATGTAAATAAGTCATGAATGATTACTCATATTTTTGTAATCTTATGAGATATTTCATGCTAGTTGCCAAATGATGGTTCCCACATGTGTTAGGTGACTCACATGGGCTGTTAAGAGCTGATCATTGGAGTGTATATACCAATAGTACATACATCTAAAAGCTGTGTATTGTACGAGTACGAATACGGGTGCATACGAGTAGAATTGTTGATGAAACTGAACGAGAATGTAATTGTAAGCATTTTTGTTAAGTAGAAGTATTTTGATAAGTGTATTGAAGTCTTTCAAAAGTGTATAAATACATATTAAAACACTACATGTATATACATTTTAACTGAGTCGTTAAGTCATCGTTAGTCGTTACATGTAAGTGTTGTTTTGAAACCTTTAGGTTAACGATCTTGTTAAATGTTGTTAACCCAATGTTTATAATATCAAAAGAGATTTTAAATTATTATATTATCATGATATTATGATGTACGAATATCTCTTAATATGATATATATACATTAAATGTCGTTACAACGATAAACGTTACATATATGTCTCGTTTCAAAATCATTAAGTTAGTAGTCTTGTTTTTACATATGTAGTTCATTGTTAATATAATTAATGATATGTTTACTTATCATAATATCATGTTAACTATATATATAACCATATATATGTCATCATATAGTTTTTTACAAGTTTTAACGTTCGTGAATCACCGGTCAACTTGGGTGGTCAATTGTCTATATGAAACCTATTTCAATTAATCAAGTCTTAACAAGTTTGATTGCTTAACATGTTGGAAACATTTAATCATGTAAACATCAATCTCAATTAATATATATAAACATGGAAAAGTTCCGGTCACTACAATGTTCTTGTTCTCACTTTGGTGAGAAGCGAACATTACTAATCCGTAAGCATAACATGCTTCTTTATGTTGCATGTTAACCGCTTTTTCTAAATCACGAAGTCCAATATTCGGATATATTGAGTCAAAATAATTTCTTAACCCATTGCGTAAAATAGCATTTGGGTTCCCCGCAATATATGCGTCAAAGTAAACACATCGTAACTTATGGATTTCCCAATGTGATATCCCCCATCTTTCGAACGAAAGCCTTTTATAAACCAAGGCATTCTTGGAACGTTCTTCGAATGTCTTACAAACTGATCTCGCCTTAAATAGTTGTGCCGAAGAATTCTGACCGACTCTAGACAAGATTTCATCAATCATGTCTCCGGGTAGGTCTCTTAAAATATTGGGTTGTCTATCCATTTTGTGTTTTTATACTGTAAAATAGACAAGAGTTAGATTCATAAAAAAATACTTATTAATACAAGCAATTTTTACATATATCATAAAGCATAAGCACACTATATTACATATATTACACCACACGAATACAACTATCTTATTCCGACTCGCTTGTTTCTTCTTCGTCGGTTTTGGTTCGTTTTGCCAAGTTTCTAGGGATATATGATGTTCCCCTAATACTAGCTGTTATTTTCCACATTGGTTTAGAAAAACCTGGTGGTTTAGAGGTTCCCGGGTCATTGTTACAACTTAAGGACTTCGGGGGTTGACGATACATATAAAGTTCATCGGGGTTGGAATTAGATTTCACTATTTTTATGCCCTTTCCCTTATTATTTTCTTTTGCCTTTTTAAATTCAGTTGGGGTAATTTCTATAACATCATCGGAATTCTCGTCAGAATCCGATTCATCGGAGAATTGGTAATCCTCCCAATATTTTGCTTCCTTGGCGGAAACACCATTGACCATAATTAACCTTGGTCGGTTGGTTGAGGATTTTCTTTTACTTAACCGTTTTATTATTTCCCCCACCGGTTCTATTTCTTCATCCGGTTCCGATTCTTCTTCCGGTTCCGATTCTTCTTCCGGTTCCGACTCTTCTTCCGGTTCCTCTTCGGGAACTTGTGAATCAGTCCACGAATCATTCCAATTTACATTTGACTCTTCATTATTATTAGGTGAGTCAATGGGACTTGTTCTAGAGGTAGACATCTATCACATAATATCAAACGCGTTAAGAGATTAATATATCACATAATATTCACATGTTAAAAATATATAGTTTCCAACATAATTTGTTAAGCAATCATTTTTCAAGTAAACACGGTCGAAGTCCAGACTCACTAATGCATCCTAACAAACTCGATAAGACACACTAATGCAAAATTCTGGTTCTCTAGGACCAACGCTCGGATACCAACTGAAATGTCCCGTTCTTATTGATTAAAAACGTTCCATATTAATTGATTTCGTTGCGAGGTTTTGACCTCTATATGAGACGTTTTTCAAATACTGCATTCATTTTTAAAACAAACCATAACCTTTATTTCATAAATAAAGGTTTAAAAAGTTTTACGTAGATTATCAAATAATGATAATCTAAAATATCCTGTTTACACACGACCATTACATAATGGTTTACAATACAAATATGTTACATCGAAATCAGTTTCTTGAATGCAATTTTTACACAATATCGTATAAACATGGACTCCAAATCTTGTCCTTATTTTAGTATGCAACAGCGGAAGCTCTTAATATTCACCTGAGAATAAACATGCTTTAAACGTCAACAAAAATGTTGGTGAGTTATAGGTTTAACCTATATATATCAAATCGTAACGATAGACCACAAGATTTCATATTTCAATACACATCCCATACATAGAGATAAAAATCATTCATATGGTGAACACCTGGTAACCGACATTAACAAGATGCATATATAAGAATATCCCCATCATTCCGGGACACCCTTCGGATATGATATAAATTTCGAAGTACTAAAGCATCCGGTACTTTGGATGAGGTTTGTTAGGCCCAATAGATCTATCTTTAGGATTCGCGTCAATTAGGGTGTCTGTTCCCTAATTCTTAGATTACCAGACTTAATAAAAAGGGGCATATTCGATTTCGATAATTCAACCATAGAATGTAGTTTCACGTACTTGTGTCTATTTTGTAAATCATTTATAAAACCTGCATGTATTCTCATCCCAAAAATATTAGATTTTAAAAGTGGGACTATAACTCACTTTCACAGATTTTTACTTCGTCGAGAAGTAAGACTTGGCCACTGTTGATTCACGAACCTATAACAATATATACATATATATTAAAGTATGTTCAAAATATATTTACAACACTTTTAATATATTTTGATGTTTTAAGTTTATTAAGTCAGCTGTCCTCGTTAGTAACCTACAACTAGTTGTCCACAGTTAGATGTACAGAAATAAATCAATAAATATTATCTTGAATCAATCCACGACCCAGTGTATACGTATCTCAGTATTGATCACAACTCAAACTATATATATTTTGGAATCAACCTCAACCCTGTATAGCTAACTCCAACATTCACATATAGAGTGTCTATGGTTGTTCCGAAATATATATAGATGTGTCGACATGATAGGTCGAAACATTGTATACGTGTCTATGGTATCTCAAGATTACATAATATACAATACAAGTTGATTAAGTTATGGTTGGAATAGATTTGTTACCAATTTTCACGTAGCTAAAATGAGAAAAATTATCCAATCTTGTTTTACCCATAACTTCTTCATTTTAAATCCGTTTTGAGTGAATCAAATTGCTATGGTTTCATATTGAACTGTATTTTATGAATCTAAACAGAAAAAGTATAGGTTTATAGTCGGAAAAATAAGTTACAAGTCGTTTTTGTAAAGGTAGTCATTTCAGTCGAAAGAACGACGTCTAGATGACCATTTTAGAAAACATACTTCCACTTTGAGTTTAACTATAATTTTTGGATATAGTTTCATGTTAATAATAAAAATCATTTTCTCAGAATAACAACTTTTAAATCAAAGTTTATCATAGTTTTTAATTAACTAACCCAAAACAGCCCGCGGTGTTACTACGACGGCGTAAATCCGGTTTTACGGTGTTTTTCGTGTTTCCAGGTTTTAAATCATTAAGTTAGCATATCATATAGATATAGAACATGTGTTTAGTTAATTTTAAAAGTCAAGTTAGAAGGATTAACTTTTGTTTGCGAACAAGTTTAGAATTAACTAAACTATGTTCTAGTGATTGCGAGTTTAAACCTTCGAATAAGATAGTTTTATATATATGAATCGAATGATGTTATGAACATCATTACTACCTCAAGTTTAGTAGGTAAACCTACTGGAAGTGACAAGAAATGATCTAGCTTCAAAGGATCTTGGATGGCTTGAAGGTTCTTGAAGTAGGATCATGACACAAAAACAAGTTCAAGTAAGATTTTTACTCGAATTAAGATAGTTTATAGTTATAGAAATTGAATCAAAGTTTGAATATGAATATTACCTTGAATAAGAAAGATAACCTACTGTATATAACAAAGGTTTCTTGATCTTAGATGATTACTTGGAATGGATTAGAAAGCTTGGAAGTAAATTAGTAAACTTGAAGGGATTTTTGAAGTGTTCTTGAAGTGTTCTTCCTATGATGATTATAGCTTGATTCTTGAAGTGATTTTTGATGAACATGATGATTAATTACTGGAAAAATACGTTCATAATAGTGTGGGTGTGTTGAGAGAGAATTAGAAAGAGAATTGGAAGTGAAATGGAGTGAATGATGAGTGGTAATTGGTGAGTGGTGAGTGGGGTTAAAAGGAGTTCTAGTTAGTTGACTAGCTCATGGTAGAAGTTAAAATTGATTAGTCATACATGACATAATCAAGAGTGGAATCCCATGCTAGTTCCTATTGGTATATACCCATAGTAAGTACGTTTTGAAGCTGTGTATAATACGGGTAAAAATACGACTAGAATTCTTGATGAAAGAAAAGAATGTGAAAGTAACTTTAACCATTTTCGTTAAGTATGAGTGTTTTGATATATGTCTTGAAGTCTTCCAAAAGTATTTTAATACATCTAAATACACTACATGTATATACATTTTAACTGAGTCGTTAAGTCATCGTTAGTCGTTACATGTAAGTGTTGTTTTGAAACCTTTAAGTTAACGATCTCAATTAATGCTGTTAACCCATTATTTATTATATCTAATGAGATGTTAAATTATTATATTATCATGATATTATGATATATTAATATATCTTAATATGATATATATACATTTAAATGTCGTTACAACGATAATCGTTACATATATGTCTCGTTTCGAAATCCTTAAGTTAGTAGTCTTGTTTATATGTATATAACTCATTGTTAATATACTTATGGAGATACTTACTTATCATAATCTCATGTTAACCATATGTATATCCATATATATATCGTCATGTCGTTTTTACAAGTTTTAACGTTCGTGAATCGCCGGTCAACTTGGGTGGTCAATTGTCTATATGAAACATATTTCAATTAATAAAGTCTTAACAAGTTTGATTGCTTAACATGTTGGAAACATTTAATCATGTAAATATCAATCTCAATTAATATATATAAACATGGAAAAGTTCGGGTCACTACAATAACTGTGGGTAACATGTGGTTGGATCATCATCTCGATTGTTCCTTAGTTGAAGTGTCTTCAGGAATTTCGAAGGGTTTGAGCACATATTGTAATCGTTAATACATATGATGTTCTAACACAGTTTTGAAGTCAAAGTATAGCTTTGAAAGATATAGGAATCTAAGAGTGATGATACTAGTTATATTTCGAATTGAATTATGCGATTTCAAAATCAGAATATGTAACTGAATTTGAATGAGTATGATTGTTTTGATTTATATGAAAGAATGGATATTGTTGTGAAAGTAGGGAGTATAGTTGATGATTGCTGAATCAGTTTCGAAAAATGTAATATATTAATTGTGAATTTATATATCTCTCGGGTATTACCTACCCGTTATAAAAATTTCACAATTAATGTTTTGTACAAAAGAAGTTTATTACAGTCTTTATGAAAATATATGTGTATATTTTCTTTAGATGTAATATAGATTTAATGAGTTAATATTAAATTAAACTCATTTGTTTTATGGTTGGAACTAGAATTGAGTAATCCCTAAAACTTTATAAATTGCATAAGTATTTCTTCAATAATATTGAAATTATGAATCATTAATTTGTTATTTGTTGGTTTTCGTGAAATTCTTGTGAATTTCGCAAGGTACGAATGATGTTATTTGAAAAGTTTCGAGTACATCGATGATGAAAGTGTAAAATGAAACATATATTCGAATAATACATTTGATTTATTATGAATTGGATTTTTATTGAATTGAGACAGAGATTGTAATTAACGATGGTTAAGTTGCGGACGAAGGACGTACATCATTGCATATTTGTAATATGAATTAACTGAGTAGTTAAGATTCACACATAATAGCTTAGTACGGGAAGATTTATTATGGTTTAAAAATTTATACATATAAAATATACATATAAATCTTTCGATTGGAAATGAGTTAATACTTCATAACTCGTTGATACAATATATTTGTTGTTGATTCGTAATGATGTCCACAATGATTCTTGAACTGACAGAGTTTGTGATGTTACAGGTGCTGTTGATTCTGACGATACTGACGGCACTGACTGTGTTGATGATGCTACGGTCCTGTTGATGCTGTTGGTAAAACAATTCTAGCTTTAAATCGTACACCATTTTCGATCAAAGTTTCTACTCTATCATCTCCGTTCACTCATCCGATTTACGGTCAGAATTAAATAATCTCTAAGATTTTGGAGATTACATAACTGCCGCAGAGATATCTCTTCAATGAAGTTTATGAATTAATACTTCATCGTTTGTTGTTGTTGATATTCCTGGATATTTACAGGGTGTATGCCGTTGATGTTTGAGATACAGATTGTGATGTTGCGGTGTGGGATGTGGATGTTGTTGTTGGTGGTGGTAATGGTACTGTTGATGTTGTTGATGGTGGTACTGGTTATGTTGCTGGTGCTGGTGCTGGTGTTTGTAACCTTTGCACCATATTCTCCAAAGCCACTACCCGAGCGCGAAGCTCGTTGACTTCTTCTATTACACCGGGGTGATTGTCGGTTCGGACGAGCGGATAAATAAGATCTAGAATTTGGTGTAGTATATAATCATGACGAGATACTCTGGAAATGAGAGAGAAAATGTTGTTTCGGACAGGTTCACCGGTAAGTGCTTCAGGTTCATTGCCAAGAGGACAATGTGGTGGATGGAAAGGATCGCCTTTTTCTTGTCTCTAATGATTAAGGAGGCTACGAACCCATCCCCAATTCATCCAGAATAGATGATGGCTGATTGGTTGATCCATTCCAGTCACACTGCTTTCGGAGCTTGAGTGGGATTCCATTTCGGAATCCGAGGAACTTGAACTGATGACGAATTCCATTTCATACGATTTGATAAAGGATTTTTCGATACGAAATGATTTTCCGGCTATCGGGTGGTATTCTAACTACATAGAATATCTATATATATATATCAAAAGATTTCATAGATTACGGAGGAATTTACGGAATATGTCAGGCAAAGTTTACGGTAATAGATACGATAAGATATGATTTAGCAGATACGCTAAGATATGAATTTTGTCTATACACTATTCATGCAATCAATGCAGCAAGACGTGTCTAGACTAAGAATGATAAGCAGATAATTTCCTAAGGATGGTAAGTAGATGATTTCCGACTAAAAATGATAAACAAAACTTTTGACATGCAGACACGGTCGAAGTCCAGACTCACTAATGCATCTTAACAACTATCAGTTAGACACACTAATGCAAGACCTGGTTCGCTAAGACCACCGCTCTGATACCAACTGAAATGACTCGTTCATATACATTATAAACGATTCACAATAGTTGATTACATCGCGAGGTATTTGACCTCTATATGATACATTTTACAAACATTGCATTCGTTTTTAAAAGACAAACTTTCTTTACAATGAAAATTGACGGTATGCACACCATTTCATAATACATCCAACTATAATTGACTTAATAATAATCTTGATGAACTCAATGACTTGAATGCAACGTCTTTCAAAATATGCCATGAATGACTCCAAGTAATATCCTTAAAATGAGCTAATGCACAGCAGAAGATTTCTTTAATACCTGAGAATAAACATGCTTTAAAGTGTCAACCAAAAGGTTGGTGAGTTCATAGGTTTATCATAACAATCATTTCAATATATTAATAGACCACACGATTTCCGTTTATAAATATATGTACACTCGCAAGTGTATAAAATTATTCTATAAATTATAGGCACCCGGTAACAAGCCTTAACGTTCATATTTTACCCTCTGAAGTACACCAGATCAGGTGTGTTTAAAATAACCTCGAAGTACTAAAGCATCCCATAGTCAGGATGGGGTTTGTCAGGCCCAATAGATCTATCTTTAGGATTCGCGCCTACCGTACATAGACAAGTAGTTTAATGTTACCAAGCTAAGGGTATATTTCTGGTTTAAACCCACATAGAATTAGTTTTTATACTTGTGCCTATTTCGTAAAACATTTATAAAACAGCGCATGTATTCTCAGCCCAAAAATATATATAAAAAGGGAGTAATGAAACTCACAATACTGTATTTTGTAGTAAAAATACATATGACGTCATTGAACAAGTGCAATGTTGGCCTTGGATTCACGAACGTATCAATATTGAGATTCAATATTGCAGGAAAAGTACGTAGACGCAACGGAGATGATAAACACTAGTTTGACTCACGAGCAATACTCTCGATCAATACCCATAACCTCCATAGCTATAACCCATAATTTCCTTAGCTTTATCCCGTTTGAAAACTTATTTTGAAATCGTCTGAGTATAACTCCATCGTAGTATTTTATGTATACTAATAATATCATGAAATAATACAAAGAAAATATATATATGTAATTCGATTGAGAGAGTTTAGAGAAATATATTTTCAAGTTTCTATGAAATAATGAAACCTATTCAATTCTATTTATAATAGATTTTTAAATTAATAAAGTATGAATTATTAAAGTGAATTATTAAAGTATGAATTATTAAAGTGAATTATTAAAGTGAATTATTAAAGTATGAATTATTAAAGTGAATTATTAAAGTGAATTATTAAAGTATGAATTATTAAAGTGAATTATTAAAGTATGAATTATTAAAGTGAATTATTAAAGTGAATTATTAAAGTATGAATTATTAAAGTGAATTATTAAAGTATGAATTATTAAAGTGAATTATTAAAGTTAAAGTAAAGTAAAAGTAAAAGTAAAGTAATGGTAAAGTTAAAGTATAGTAAAAGTATAAAACTATATACGTATAATACGCGTATAAATATATATAATATTAATTTAAATCGTTATATATATTTAATAAAATAAAATATAAATATCGTTATCTTTATCATACTGGTTAAGTAATGAGTTATCAAAAGTGGTTCTAGATATTTATAAAAGTTATATACGTTTTAATAATAAAGTTCTTTTTAAACTGAAAACGTCTTTGTACGTTTGAAAATAGATTAATAGAATATTATGGAAACCAATTCTCCACTAACTTTTGTCTAACTTTCGCAAATGACACTTTTTTTTTATTTATAAACAGCTTTACAAATTATTCTAAATATCGTTAAGAGGAATAGATTTTCTCAAATCATAGTGGACCTCTCAACAGAGACTTGTAATCATAATTCAATGTTTCTAATAATTCAATCATTTAATATATATATTTTTTTTAATTTCGTCGAAAATCATATTGAAACAAATACGTTCGTGTAAAGTATTATACGTTTAATACTTTATTAATATTCTCAAGTTATAATATATATATACATATACATATCTATTTATATATAACGGTTCATGAATCGTCGGAATTTGGTCGAGGTTATAATGAAAGTATGAACACAGTTTAAAATTCTTGAGATTTAATTTAACAAACTTTGCTTATCGTGTCGGAATAAAATAAAGATTAAAGTTTAAATTTGGTCGGAAATTTCCGGGTCGTCACACTCCTCAACTAAGAGCGCCGCTCCTGTGGAGCAAAAGCATTGCACCTACCTCAAAAGCGACGTTCTTATGCCCGTTTTGGCTCCATTTTTCACCAGTGGCCAGAAGTGCCGTTGCTACAGCCAAAAACTCCGCTCCTATGCAGCCAAAAGCATCGCTCCTAAAGCAAAAGTGCCACCCCTGAATGAAGCCAAAAGCGGCGTTCCTGATCAAAAACGCCGCTCCTCACTTAAGCCAAAAGTGCCGCTCCTGAGTCAAAAGTGACGCTCCTATCGCTGTTTCAGCCCAGATTTTCAGCACTATAAAAGGAACAAAATGTAACAACCCGACTTTTTCCGTTTACTATAGTTAATTGTCCATTAAGTATTTAACGGTGGTTATTTAGATTTGTGTATTTAATAGAATTAAATACATACTTATTAGAGAAATGTTTGAATTAATATGCTATATTAATTTACGAACTTATTTCGGTTAGCAAAATAACTAGAAAAATGTTACGATTAAGTTTATCGTCTAGAAAGCTTTTCAGTTTACGGAACTCAGAAAAACGACACAATAATTATTTTCGATAATTATTGACTTTAAGAAAATTATTTTTAATTTATTATTTATTTAATGAATTAAACTCGGTGATTGCGTTTCAACGACTAGTTAACGTTCCGAAGACCCGGTACGGTTAACGGCACTCGAAACGGACCACGCGCGTACGAGCTAGTAGACAAAACGAGCCCAATGACCCCCCTAGAAGGGCCATCGGCCGAACCCCCCCATGGGACCCCATGTTGGACCTTAAGTTGCTAATTGGGTCATTAGTGGTGAGATTAGGGCCTAAGGGGACTATAAAAGGAAAAATAGAATTAGAAACCCTCATTCTTCTCCCTTGTTTAGTCGACATCTCCCTCCACTCTCCCTCTCTTTGGCCGTCGATCACCACCACACCACCATCATCACTAAAATTCAAAATTAGATCAAGTCTTAAACACGAACGTTGTTTCTTGTGTCGTTCTCTACGCGTTAGTGTGCTCAATTTAATCGTTTGAGGTATAAATAGTAACCTTAATTTTATTAATTCAGTTTTTTGTTCAATTACATAGTGTAATCAAGTCTAGTGCTCAATTAATGGTGATTGATGTTGTTAATTGTTTTGATTGCGTAATTAACGTTGTATGTTCGAAAAACGAATTTGTTTCTTGTTGATCTGATTAAATTGGTATGAGATCTAATCTTTTAATGTGTTTAAATAGAAAGATATCGAAAATTTATTAATTTTAGACTCCGATTTTGCTTGATTTCGTTATCGTATGCTCAAGATATGATTAATCGAAGTTTCATTAGGGTTTCACATGATATCCGAATTTTTTGAGTTGCATGATTTGTGTTTTAGCTTATGAAAAGTATGCTACTGTATTCCTTGTGAAAATCTATGCAATTTGGACTTAAGATTTGCGTCGAAAGGTTATGTAATGCTCTCGATATGATAAAACAAAGGTTTGATTTGTAAAGTATGCTGAATCAGTTTTTAAGTTCACATAAAAATTTCTAGAATGAACTAGGAATTGGTTTAGACTTTGATATTTTTGAATATGTTAGTTTATATGTTACTTGACATGTTTCATTTGTGTGCGAACTTGAGACAACATGATTTTCCATGAGATATATGCTCGTCTAAATGATATGTCCGATTGTTGGTCAAAAACTAAAAGTTCTGTAATGTTTTGCGAAACTTTACAAATTGGCTAAAGCAATGCTTCTGATTATTTTATCACTAAAACTTTGATATGTTTTGAGATGACATCAATTGGTCGTTCATCAAAATCTATTTTCTATATTTTTTGAAAAATATTTAAAAACTGACGCGCGAGCAGAAATTTCTGTAATGAACTCAGACTTCATCCCTTCTGACTTCTAACTTTTAATTATCATATGAGGCTTTTTCCGGACTTTTTGGAATCAATTTTTAGTATATTTATGATCTGGAGTTTATCATAATTTTGTGAATTATGTGCTATGTGCTATAGACGTATCTCTTTACGACGTACGAATTTCTAAGGTATGCGCTAAGAAGCGGAAAATGCGATTTGCCAAACTACGAGCTATAACATGTTATATGATCTAGGTTTGACTTGTTGACCATGTTTGCATGACCTACTGAGATTTTTGACTTTAGTTGACCACTTTGACCGATTTGACTTTTGGTTTGACTTTGGTTGACTTTTGTTGACTTGCTTGGATTAGTTGACTTTTACTTGTTCGTTGAGTCAGTATGAGCACTAGAACTTTACGTACACTATGGGTTTACGAAGTTTGACCTATTAGTGTACACTTAAGATGATTTACTTGATTAGGTTGCGTTGTTCAGTCGAGAGTTTCGACAACAGTACGATTTGCTAAGATCTTTACGAGTGCTTTTGCTAAGGTGAGTCTACTGTCCCTACTATGTTTTTACAGGGATGAGATGCATGCTTTTTACAAATATTTTACGTGTTAGGCACAAGTAACTTACTAAGAATATACATATGAGTTCAGATCAAAAATCCCTTAGCTTGATTATATTAATTACTTTGTAAGCTCGACTTATAGGGACGGTACCGTTAGGTTTGACAAACCTCACCGCAACATAAACAGGTGCTTATGTAGTTGTTACTCATACACTTGATCGGTGTATCACCAGGATAGGGTAAACTAAGATGTGTGCTCGGCTCACGCAAAGGTTAAAGCTTTATAATCAAGTGCTCATGATAATGTATACTTTTCCTACGATGTTTTCTAAGAATAATCTTGTGGCCTAACTTAAGAAATGATTTACTAAACCTGTAGATTCACTCAACGTTCTTCGTTGACGTTTTGCATGTTTCATCTCAGGTACATAGAGCTAGTGCTTCCGCTTAATTGAAGTTATATGTTGTTTGCTGCTAGAACTGGACGACGTCCAGCATGTTTGTCATTTTCATTTCAAGAACAAATATTCGCATTTAAACAAGTTTTCTTTTAAGATGCTTGGGTTCATTTACATTAGTCATTGACGTCAAATGTTTCGAGTTAAATTTTCTTTAATAACTGACTTTGTTTTATTGATTAATGCGAATACTTTTCGGAAACGTCTCATATAGAGAGCGTGACCGCTAAACTGTGGGACCAGGAGTTAATACTCCGTTAGTGGATTCTGACGGGGTATTACACAAAATTAGGTTATTTTAGTGTGTGTCTTTAGAGAGCAGCTATTCCAACTTCGAATTTCACTTACAAAACCCTAATTTCATCATCCATTGATGTTTTGAAGGTGGATTCAAGGAAGCTAGCTCAAGATTCATCATAGATTGACTCTAGATCTTCAACTTTTGTATTTTAGGTTCTAATTTCTACTTTTCTTTTCATATTTTGAATCTATTGCTTGTAATAACTTTAAGATGATGATTGTTTATGTTTTTATGCTTATTATTAGTTTAATCTTAGCCATGATTGGGTAAATCTCTTGTGTTTGCTTATCTATGAATCTCTAATGCAAGTGTTTGTCCCAAAATCAATTGAATGATGTTGTTTGAATGAATTACATGATCATGTGTTATTGTGTTAGCTAAAGATCCATTGCTATGAGTTTGTTTTAGGCTTTACTTTGATTACATATGTTGAGTAGCTCTCTTAGTGATTTGAGTAGTGAATCAATGTGTGCTTCAACACCTTGAGTGATCTAGACAACTAGCTTAAGAATTTCAAGTGATTGTGTTCTTGATCTAGGTTAGTTTTCAATTGGCCTTTAGTCAACATAGTTGCGCCGATTATCTTAAGTGATTTCGATAGTTGGAGGGTTTTAAGTGATTTCAACCCAAGCATAATCTCAATAACCTATCATGCTTAACTTGATCTTAGAATACAATGCTTATGTGAATTCGCGGAGTGTTATTTGATTTAAAGTTTGGTAGTAATGCTAAACATTTAATAGTTCAACAACTAGTGCGATAGCAATTTGGGTAAAACGGGGCAATCCAAGCATAGAGAGGATTAGATAAGTGAACACTACTTAGTTAATTTGATTTAGGTTCTTAATATTTCGTTACTTGTTACTTGCTACTAGTTTACTTGTTATGTTTAAGTTTGGTTAATTGTGCAAGTTTTAGTTGTTAATTAAAATCAATCAACCCCCCCCCCCCCCAATCAAACAAACTCTAGGACAATTGATAGTTTCAAATATTCAACTTACACCGCTCTCTTGGGACGAACTTGATAAGAATACTAACATTGAAGTGTTATAATAACCGGGTTCTAAGCGCTCGTTAGTTGTGTGTGCTTATTTGTAGTGTTTGAATCATATATAAATTTAGAGGGTAAAAGATGCAAATCACGCAACACATGAATACTTTCTTGGCACCGCTGCCGGGGAGCGGTTAGCTTAGTTGGATTTTTGGTTTAAACTTTTAATTGTTCAATCCTTTCGTAGGGGTTTACCCTTACGAAAGTTACTTTTCGTGTTTTATATATTATTTTTGTTGGGAAAACCGCTTGTGTTTGTGTTGTGATTGAAGGATAGGTACCTTTGGTGTATGAAAACAAGGTCTCACAAGGATTAAGAGTTCACACATCCATTCTCCGATCCGGAAAAACACGTGCACGGGGTTTATAAGTGTAGAGAAGAACGGGTATTAAGGAGAAATTTTAAGGTTTTGCCATTTTGTTTAGAAGACATGGATCCAAATGGTCAACCGATTCACAATGAAGTGGGTAATCCAATCAACCAAACCGGTTAATCAAGAGTTATTGAATGATCCGAACGACACGCCGATGTGGAACGCTAGATTAGTGGCACCAACGCTGATAGAACCGGCTATTACAAAACCACCAATTGGAGCGGATAATTGGAAGATCGAGGGTAACTTTTTCACGATGATCAAATACACGTTCTTTCATGGGTTAATAGAAGAGAATCCGTTCTAACACATCAAACATTTTAATGATCTTTGTGATATATACAAAAACAAGGATGTCACCGATGATGCTTTTAAGTTAAGGGCATTCCCCTTTACACTTCAAGGAGAAGCGAAAGTTTGGTTAAGGAGTTTACCATCCGATTCCATAAGAACTTTTCAAGATTTAACCAATGAGTTTATCAATCACTTCTTCCCACCGTCAAAAGTAGAATGACTTCGAATGGAGATTAATGGATTCACCCAACGGGGTGATGAGTCTTTGTATGATGTGTGGGTACAATTCAAGAAAATGCTAAGAGCTTGCCCACCGCACGGTTTGACGAAGAAGGAGTACATCAACACATTCTAACGGGGTACTAATGCTTTGACGAAGCAATATCTCGATTCTTCATCGGGTGGGTATTTATGTATAAATCACCAAATGCGGCTGAACTTTTGTTAGAAGACATCTCGGTTAACATATATGAATGGGAACCTTCACCGCGAGATTTAACAAGAAAAAGTGTAGCACAAATCGAGAGTGACAATGGGCAAGTGACGCTTGCAAGCTTGAATAATCAATTTCAAATGTATGGGAAAGAATTGAAGAATCTTCAACAAACGATAGTCGCAATGCAAGTAGGTTGTCAACGATGCGAGGGTCCATATCTCACAAAAAAATTGTCCTCAAATTACTCAATGCAATCATGTTGATCTAGATGACATTCCCATGAATTCGGATGCTCATGTGAACTACGTGAGTAATCAAAACTATCAACGGGGAGGAAAATCAAACCAAGGCTACTACAATCCTAATAAAAAGCAAGTTTCATTTAACAACCAAACCAATACACCGCCCGGATATGCAAACCAAAACCAAGGTTTCAACAACAACTATAACCAAAATCGAAACAACAACTTCCAATATCAAAACCAACAACCTTACAACAATCAACTTTATAACAACCAATCCAATTTGAATTATCAAAACAACCAAGGTTATAGTCAACAACAAACTAACCAAGGTTACAATCAACAACTTCAACAAAACACACAACAATCCCAACCTTCGAAGAGTTTAGAAGAAATCATGCAAAACTATATCAAGAAGGTAGAATCAACCGAAGCTTTCCTAACAAAAGAAAATGAACTTTTGAAGCAACAAATATGAAACCAACAAGTCTCATTCCAAAACCTTGAGAGCACCTTTTGGAGACTCTCAAATCAAGTTGCCGAAAAAGCACAAGAACTTTACCTTCAAACACTCAAGTTAACCCAAACAATAACTACATCAACAACAACAACAACCGAAATAACCAACACCCCCAACACAACCAACAAAACCAAAACCACAAGAACACGAGAGTTATTCATATCGAAAGCAACACTGCCAATCCAAACTACAATTAAGCGAGTTCATCAAATCCAAATAATACTTATGCTCAAGTGAACTCGATAGATTCAACCGAAGAGGACCAACTCGAATATCCCCAAGTTTTCACGTTCGACGTTGAAGGGGACAAGTTTGATTTCGATGAAGCGTTGGAAATCGATACGATAGATTATGGGGTATTCAAGTTTTCAGAGGATTCAGATGATGCAAAGTTCATTCCCTATCAAGTTAAAAGTGTAATGTCTATAGAGGCTACCGATTCGACATGCAAGGAACTAAAGGGTGAATTTGAGCGAATTAAATTGGGAAAGGTTGAGAAAGAGCGAAAGGCCAAAACTTTATTGAATGCAAAGGAGCAAAATAACGAGGTCGAGATTCTTACTATACTTACCAAGGAGAAAAATGAGACACCGGTCTCACATCCTCAACCATTACCTCCTACACATCTAAATGATGTGGATTGTAAGACGACTTTAACTGACAATGAAAACATTTATGCTAAACTCCCTTTAGCGGAGGTGCTTGAGAATATGCCCAACTATCAGAAATTTTTGAAGACACTTATGGCCAAAAAGGGAGATATTGGGCAAGCATCCACCGCTTTCTTGAAAAAGGTGTGTGATGGGATTTTAAAAAAATGTAACCTACCACCAAAAATGGGTGATCCCGGATCTTTCTTTATCCCATGTAATGTGAACAGGTCAGAGATGCTTACATCTTTAGCCGACTCGGGGGCAAGTATCAACTTCATGCCCTACTCCGTTTACAAAAAGTTAGGCTTAGGTGATCTTTCACCCACTACAATGGGAGTTAAATTAATTGATCAATCAATGAGCTCTAGTGTGGGGATTGTAGCGACTCGACAAAATCATGTTTGACGGCGCCATCTACGTAGGTCCCATTACATGGTTATAAGTCTTTAAGACAAAGTTTGACCGAAAATATGTCGCATTCATTTCATAAGTGTGGATGTTTCAAAGTTTACAAAAGTAGTTTCCATAACTAGTACATAACGATGTTTAAGTACAAATGAAACACGTGCGACACAGTTTAAAGTAGTCAAAAGACGCTCCACATATGCATGTATACTCGACATCCAAAGCAAGTATCAAAAGAATGAGCGGAAGCATGTATCACCTAATGTTCAAGGACATGAGAAAAACATAGAAATCTGTCAACGAAAACGTTGGTGAAATCATAGGTTTAAGTAAGTAAGTGAGTAAAAGTAAGTAACTAACAATTGGCACATCATCGATGTGCTTCTCATCGGACTCGACTTTTTTAACGTGATCAAGGATCGCAAAACAACCCTTACGGAGTAGTTTTCTAACTTTAATACACGAAACGAGGTTGAGTCCGATGCAACTCTTATCGCCATAGACGATCAAAGGTTCACCATTCTCGATAGGTATTCGGATTGCGTTAAGATCACAAAGGATGTGAGATTTCGTTTTGGCTAGCCAATTCATACCGATTATTACATCGAAGCTCCCTAGTTCCATGGGTATCAAGTCAATTTCAAACTCATTACCCAAAATGTTTAACGTACACCCCCGGTAATATGTGTCGGCACTCAATAGTTTTTCGTTGGCCACTTCAATGGTATAAGTGGTATCTAGTGGACGTGGTGGAGTATTAAAAGAATGGGTCAAAGTCTTGGATACAAAACTCTTATCGGCACCCGAATCGAATAAACAAGTAACATAAGTGTTGTTGAGAAGAAACGTACCCGTGACCAATTCATTATCATCTCGGGCTTCCTCGGTGTTGATGTTGAAAGCTCGGCCGAGCGTATTGGGGTTATCTTTCCTCTTCGGGCATGCATTTCTATAATGGCCCGTTTGGCCACATTCGTAACAAGTGACCGTTTTTGGAGGATTGGGCCCTTTTCGAGCGATGGGGGCGGCGCTTGTGCAATTGTTGGCCTTATGACCAACTCCTTGGCACCGGTGGCAAATTAGCTTGCCGCATTCACCCGAGTGGTGCTTGTGACATTTGTTGCAAAAAGGTTGAGTTCCGGCATAACCTTTCTTGCCGTCGTTGTTGAAAGGCTTTTTGGTGAAGGTATTGTTGTTGTAGTTGCTTGATGGAGTGGCTTCCCATTTCCTTTTGTTGCCACCCAATTTGTCTTCAGCCTTAGGAGCCGGCACTACGATTTCATCAACTGTTTCAATCAATTGGCGGGCCATGTTCAAAGCGGCTTGGTGATTAACGGGTTTGGATGACATCACTCCTTGTTTGATGCTTTTTGGAAGACCGTCCATATATAGTTCAACCCTTTGAGATTCGGGGTTCACGAGATTAGGACACATCAAGGATAGTTCGGCGAAGCGTTGGTTGTAGGCCTTGAGATCGTTTCCGACCGCCTTCAAAGTTCTTAGCTCTTGTTCGAGCTTTCGGGTTTCTTCGTGAGGGAAATATTCAACAATCATCTTTTCCCTTAAATCGGCCCAAGAGAAGGCATGACCTTCATCGGTACCCACCGATTGTATATAGGTGTTCCACCATGTGAGGGCGACACCGGCGAAAGTGTGTGAGGAGTATTTGACCTTGTCTTGGTCCCGACAACCGCTTATGCTAAACACGGCAACCGTTTGCTCAAACCATCGGGTGAGCACGACCGGTCCCCCGGTTCCATCAAAAGTGTGAGGTTTGCACCCCATGAAGGATTTGTAGGAGCACCCTTCGTTTGAGTTACCGGCTCCATTGTTGTTGTTGTTGTGGTTGTTGTTATTGTTGGAGGAGTGATCGGCCATGGCCGCTTCCACGGCGGTGGCTATCATTCGTTGTAGAGCTTGTTCGGGAGTCTCATGGCGTGGCACACTACGAGGAGGCATTGTTCCTTCAAAACACAAGAATACCGTTGATTAGTATTTTCAATAATACTAATCATGATATGGAATAAGGATAGAGAGAAAAAATTTTCCTTGACTCGCCTTAAATTCTTTATGCCACAATATCGGAACGTTCATATGAGTCACCGTAATATAATCCCGGAAATTATATTACCCTGATTCATATGTGCATTCGACATCATTTCACTAAGTCAAGGTGGCGCGTCAATCAAATTAAACAACGTTAGATTAAGATGAAATAAAAGTAGATGTGAGTAGAAACGTTCGAGTATAATGCACAAGTAGTCAAGTAATTCCTACTTCAAGTCTATATGCCGGTTGTAGTCTAGACTCACTAATGTACCCTATGACTCGGGGTTGACACCAGTGAACTCTAAATCCCTACAACCAATGCTCTGATACCATCTGTAGCGACCCGAAAAAATCATGTTTGACGGCGCCGTCTACGTAGGTCCCATTACATGGTCATAAGTCTTTAAGATAAAGTTTGACCAAAAATATGTCGCATTCATTTCATAAGTGTGGATGTTTCAAAGTTTACAAAAGTAGTTTCCATAACTAGTACATAACGATGTTTAAGTACAAATGAAACACGTGCGACACAGTTTAAAGTAGTCAAAAGACGCTCCACATATGCATGTATACTCGACATCCAAAGAAAGTATCAAAAGAATGAGCGGAAGCATGTATCACCTAATGTTCAAGGACCTGAGAAAAACATAGAAATCTGTCAACGAAAACGTTGGTGAAATCATAGGTTTAAGTAAGTAAGTGAGTAAAAGTAAGTCGAACCACAAGATTTACATCAATGATAAAATAGTAATGCATTCTAAAAGTTAATATTCACGAGCACCCAATTATCAAGGCTTAACATTCCGTCCGTTGAACCCCATTAATAGTGCTAGAACAACACTGTTTCTCGAAAATATATTTCATCTGTGGACGGTAGCGAACCGTCCGAGATGAGGGTTTGTCAAACCCATATGGCCATACAACATAAGTTCACGCCTACACTTACACCCTGCAAGTGTAACTAATGATAATCGAATTGAGGATTTCGTTCTAAACTCATATGTAGAATGTTTGTTTTCCTCTACTTGTGTTCACTTAGTTAAAAAGAAATGTTTATGTTTTCTCATCCCAAATGTAAGTTCAAAAGAGTAAAAGTGGGACTATGATCTCACCTTGAGCGCAAGAGTAAATAAGTACTTCGACAAGTAACGTGTGCAAAGAACAATGCTAGTCTTGACCTAAACAAATAGGTTGTATCAATAACGATAGTCACGATTGGTCAAAGATGTTCAATTAGTCCTATGGCTCGTTACGACTCGATTATGTAGCATGTGAATCAATTTGTCAAGTTTCATGCAAGATACAAGTATAGAAACAAGTTAGGAATGTTGCATAATCATTTGGTTAAGTTTGACAAAAAGTCAAACTTTGGTCGGTCAAAGTCAACGAAAAAGTCAACACGTTCGGGTCGGGTCCCGAACTATTTTTCTGAGGTTTTTAATCATATATGAGCATGTTAGAACAAGTTACATGTGAATCGGAGGTGCATAGCATAGCAAACATTATTCGAAAATTGACAAAGTTGGACAGACCACTTTGGCGCGCCGCGCGGGTATATGGCGCGCCGCGCCATTACCTGTACAGAGAAATCTGGCAGTTTTTAAGTGTTATGCACGAACCTAACTTCAAACAATCACCATTTATGACCCACAAACAACCAAAACATGTATCTTATATCATCGGAAAGGTATTTTGACAAGGAAAACAACTAAACACATTTCAACAATCACATTTACTTTTACAACAACCAAAATCACATTCAAAGCTCCTCATTAAATGCATTCAAGTTCATAAATGAAATTTGATGATTCGGCAACCAATTTACATGAATGATATGTCGTTTCGAAGGTGATCAAGCATACAATACAACCTAACACTTACAAATAACATTTTATGTCATTCAAAGCATTAAATGTTCACATTAAATTCTATCAAACCCTAACCAACAACATCAAAATCACTAATCATGTTTATGAAGTTTTCTAAAACAACCTACACATCAAATTGAAGCTAGTGATACTAGGAACACATTTAATACATGCATTTATAACTTTTAACAATATTCAAACAACCAAATCACCAAATCAAACACACCAAAGTTCATACTCAAGCTAATTACTTCAAATAACGAAATCGAGCATATAAATCATATATTCATGTTAGACTTGAGCCATAGACACTAATTAACAACTTTATAACTTAAAAACATCAAGAACACAAAATCTAGTGATTTTAGAAAGTTACCCAAATGAGATGTAATCGGTATGGAATCGAAGAGGAAGTTGCAAGGATTCCAAATATGAAATTAGTTTAGATTGAAGCTTGCTAGATTTTGATTAGATGATGAATCTTTGAAATGGTGTTTGAGAGAATTTGTGAAAGTATTAGAGAAAAATGGAAAAGAAAAGAAATAATGAATGGAGGAGGAAGAGTGTTGACTCTTTGACCTAGTCACCTCTTTGCTCCTTTGTCAAACTTAGTCCCTCAACTTTGGAAACGGGTGCGTGAATTACCTAAACGAGATAATTTAAAACGCGTATTAACGGGAGATGTTATAAACATATAACGGAGTTTAAAATAGTATAACGGAAAAGTAAACGGAAAAAGGCGGGATGTTACATTACCTACTCCTTAAAAGAAATTTCGTCCCGAAATTTAAGTAGGCGTAGTAGTCGTTGTTGCTTCCTCGGAATCTTGCGTTTCCGGAACCGGGAACAAGTGAGGGTATTTCTTTTGCATTTGATCTTGCCTTTCCCAAGTAAACTCGGGTCCTCTTTTGGCATTCCAACGAACCTTGACAATCGGAATTCGGCTTTGTTTCAACGTCTTGACGGAGGTGTCCACAATTTCAACCGGTTCTTCCACAAAATGGAGTTTGTCATCAATAGTAAGTTCCTCGAGAGGGATGACGATATCGGGTTCGGCAAGACACTTTTTCAAGTTAGATACATGGAAGGTAGGATGAACGGAGTTCAATTGAGGCGGAAGATCTAAACGATAAGCAACGGTTCCAATACGCTCCAAGAATTCGAAAGGACCAATATACCGCGGATTTAGCTTCCCGCGTTTCCCAAAACGGATTACACCTTTCCAAGGTGCGACTTTTAACATTACTCGGTCACCGACTTGAAATTCGAGGTCATTGCGTTGTTTGTCAGTATAACTCTTTTGACGACTCCGGGCCGTCCGAAGCCTATCTCGAATTTGTACGATCTTCTCGGTGGTTTCGTGAATGAGTTCGGGTCCGGTGATTTGCGCGTCACCTACCTCGACCCAACAAAGAGGTGAACGACATTTTCGGCCATATAGCGCTTCAAAAGGTACGACTTTAATACTCGCGTGATAACTATTGTTGTAAGAGAACTCGGCTAGAGGTAAGTGCTTGTCCCAAGCTTTTCCAAAATCAACCACGCAAGCTCGTAACATGTCCTCTAAGGTTTGAATTGTACGTTCGCTTTGTCCATCGGTTTGAGGATGATATGCGGTGCTCATGTCTAAACGCGTTCCCAACGCTTCTTGCAAGGTACGCCAAAATCTAGAAACAAAACGGCCATCTCGGTCGGAGATAATCGATAAAGGTACACCGTGTCGGGCTACGATCTCCTTGATGTAAAGTTGTGCAAGTTTCTCCATTTTATCCGTTTCTTTCATGGCAAGGAAGTGTACGGATTTGGTGAGACGGTCAACAATAACCCAAATAGTATCATAACCGCCCGACGTTTTTGGTAGTTTGGTGATAAAATCCATCATTATCCTTTCCCACTTCCATTGCGGGATTTCGGGTTGTTGAAGTAATCCGGACGGTCTTTGGTGTTCGGCTTTGACTTTGGAACATGTCAAACACTTGGAAACATAAGTAGCTACGTCCCTTTTGATGTTCGGCCACCAATATTGTTGTTTAAGGTCATGGTACATCTTATTGGCACCGGGGTGAATCGAGTGTCGTGACTTATGGGCTTCATCTAAAATAAGACTTCGTAGGTCCCCATATCTAGGCACCCAAATCCTTCCGGCGAAATATCAAAGTCCGGTCTCCCTAACTTCGAATCGAGAGACGAGAATGTTCAAGAGCTAGTGTGAAACGTTTTCATCCTTGAGAGCCTCATCTTGGGCTACCCGAATTTGGCTATTAAGGTTGGTGTGAATGGTGATGTTTAAAGCTCGGACACGAAGAGGCACCGCTCTTTCTTTTCGACTTAAGGCATCGGCTACTACATTTGCCTTTCCGGGATGGTAACGAAGCTCGCAATCGTAATCGTTTAAGGTTTCAATCCACCTTCGTTGTCTCATGTTTAGTTGCTTTTGATCGAAAATGTGTTGGAGACTTTTGTGGTCGGTAAAGATAGTACTCTTGGTTCCATAAAGATAGTGTCTCCACATTTTAAGTGCAAAGACAACGGCTCCGAGTTCGAGGTCATGCGTCGTGTAGTTTCGTTCATGAATTTTGAGTTGTCGAGAAGCATAAGCAATGACTTTCGTTCGTTGCATCAATACACACCCAAAACCATGTTTCGAGGCATCGCAATATACAACAAAGTCATCATTGCCTTCGGGAAGTGACAAGATAGGAGCGGTGGTTAGCTTCGTTTTCAAGATTTGGAATGCGGATTCATGTTCGGTTGCCCAAACGAATTTTCTTCCCTTATGAGTTAACGTGGTTAGAGGACGAGCAACCAAAGAAAAATCCTTGATGAATCTACGGTAGTATTCGGCGAGACCCAAGAATTGACGGATGTGAGTAGGAGTAGTAGGAGTCTCCCATTTACTAATGGCTTCGATTTTTGTTGGATCGACTTTAATACCTTGGTCACTTACAACATGACCAAGAAATTGAACTTCCTTTAACCAAAATTCACACTTGGAGAATTTGGCATAGAGTTGTTCTTGTCTTAAAAGTTCAAGCACAAGTCGGAGGTGTTCCTCGTGTTCTTCTTCGCTTTTTGAATAGACTAAAATATCATCGATGAACACGATAACGAATTTGTCAAGATACGGTTTGCACACGCGGTTCATAAGATCCATGAACACCGCCGGTGCGTTAGTGAGACCAAATGGCATTACAAGAAATTCATAACTACCATAACGAGTTCGGAAAGCGGTTTTGGAGACATCTTCCCCCTTAACCCTCAATTGATGATAACCCGAGCGGAGATCGATTTTTGAATATACACAAGACCCTTGTAATTGATCAAAGAGGTCATCGATGCGAGGAAGAGGATATCGATTCTTTACCGTCAATTTGTTAAGTTCCCGATAGTCAATGCACATTCGTAGGGATCCGTCTTTCTTTTTAACAAACAAAATCAGAGCGCCCCAAGGTGAATGGCTAGGTTGGATAAAACCACGATCAAGTAGTTCTTGGATTTGACTTTGCAATTCTTGCATTTCGGATGGAGTGAGTCTATATGGTGTACGTGCTACGGGTGCGACTCCCGGAATAAGATCGATTTGGAATTCAACCGGTCGATGAGGTGGAAGACCCGGCAATTCATCGGGAAATACATCAGAATAGTCACTAACAATTGGCACATCATCGATGTGCTTCTCATCGGACTCGACTTTTTTAACGTGATCAAGGATCGCAAAACAACCCTTACGGAGTAGTTTTCTAACTTTAATACACGAAACTAGGTTGAGTCCGGTGCAACTCTTATCGCCATAGACGATCAAAGGTTCACCATTCTCGATAGGTATTCGGATTGCGTTAAGATCACAAAGGATGTGAGATTTCGTTTTGGCTAGCCAATTCATACCGATTATTACATCGAAGCTCCCTAGTTCCATGGGTATCAAGTCAATTTCAAACTCATTACCCAAAATGTTTAACGTACACCCCCGATAATATGTGTCGGCACTCAATAGTTTTTCGTTGGCCACTTCAATGGTATAAGTGGTATCTAGTGGACGTGGTGGAGTATTAAAAGAATGGGTCAAAGTCTTGGATACAAAACTCTTATCGGCACCCGAATCGAATAAACAAGTAACATAAGTGTTGTTGAGAAGAAACGTACCCGTGACCAATTCATTATCATCTCGGGCTTCCTCGGTGTTGATGTTGAAAGCTCGGCCGGGCGTATTGGGGTTATCTTTCCTCTTCGGGCATGCATTTCTATAATGGCCCGTTTGGCCACATTCGTAACAAGTGACCGTTTTTGGAGGATTGGGCCCTTTTCGAGCGATGGGGGCGGCGCTTGTGCAATTGTTGGCCTTATGACCAACTCCTTGGCACCGGTGGCAAATTAGCTTGCCGCATTCACCCGAGTGGTGCTTGTGACATTTGTTGCAAAAAGGTTGAGTTCCGGCATAACCTTTCTTGCCGTCGTTGTTGAAAGGCTTTTTGGTGAAGGTATTGTTGTTGTAGTTGCTTGATGGAGTGGCTTCCCATTTCCTTTTGTTGCCACCCAATTTGTCTTCAGCCTTAGGAGCCGGCACTACGATTTCATCAACTGTTTCAATCAATTGGCGGGCCATGTTCAAAGCGGCTTGGTGATTAACGAGTTTGGATGACATCACTCCTTGTTTGATGCTTTTTGGAAGACCGTCCATATATAGTTCAACCCTTTGAGATTCGGGGTTCACGAGATTAGGACACATCAAGGATAGTTCGGCGAAGCGTTGGTTGTAGGCCTTGAGATCGTTTCCGACCGCCTTCAAAGTTCTTAGCTCTTGTTCGAGCTTTCGGGTTTCTTCGCGAGGGAAATATTCAACAATCATCTTTTCCCTTAAATCGGCCCAAGAGAGGGCATGACCTTCATCGGTACCCACCGATTGTATATAGGTGTTCCACCATGTGAGGGCGACACCGGCGAAAGTGTGTGAGGAGTATTTGACCTTGTCTTGGTCCCGACAACCGCTTATGCTAAACACGGCTTCCGTTTGCTCAAACCATCGGGTGAGCACGACCGGTCCCCCGGTTCCATCAAAAGTGTGAGGTTTGCACCCCATGAAGGATTTGTAGGAGCACCCTTCGTTTGAGTTACCGGCTCCATTGTTGTTGTTGTTGTGGTTGTTGTTATTGTTGGAGGAGTGATCGGCCATGGCCGCTTCCACGGCGGTGGCTATCATTCGTTGTAGAGCTTGTTCGGGAGTCTCATGGCGTGGCACACTACGAGGAGGCATTGTTCCTTCAAAACACAAGAATACCGTTGATTAGTATTTTCAATAATACTAATCATGATATGGAATAAGGATAGAGAGAAAAAATTTTCCTTGACTCGCCTTAAATTCTTTATGCCACAATATCGGAACGTTCATATGAGTCACCGTAATATAATCCCGGAAATTATATTACCCTGATTCATATGTGCATTCGACATCATTTCACTAAGTCAAGGTGGCGCGTCAATCAAATTAAACAACGTTAGATTAAGATGAAATAAAAGTAGATGTGAGTAGAAACGTTCGAGTATAATGCACAAGTAGTCAAGTAATTCCTACTTCAAGTCTATATGCCGGTTGTAGTCTAGACTCACTAATGTACCCTATGACTCGGGGTTGACACCAGTGAACTCTAAATCCCTACAACCAATGCTCTGATACCATCTGTAGCGACCCGAAAAAATCATGTTTGACGGCGCCATCTACGTAGGTCCCATTACATGGTCATAAGTCTTTAAGATAAAGTTTGACCAAAAATATGTCGCATTCATTTCATAAGTGTGGATGTTTCAAAGTTTACAAAAGTAGTTTCCATAACTAGTACATAACGATGTTTAAGTACAAATGAAACACGTGCGACACAGTTTAAAGTAGTCAAAAGACGCTCCACATATGCATGTATACTCGACATCCAAAGCAAGTATCAAAAGAATGAGCGGAAGCATGTATCACCTAATGTTCAAGGACCTGAGAAAAACATAGAAATCTGTCAACGAAAACGTTGGTGAAATCATAGGTTTAAGTAAGTAAGTGAGTAAAAGTAAGTCAAACCACAAGATTTACATCAATGATAAAATAGTAATACATTCTAAAAGTTAATATTCACGAGCACCCAATTATCAAGGCTTAACATTCCGTCCGTTGAACCCCATTAATAGTGCTAGAACAACACTGTTTCTCGAAAATATATTTCATCTGTGGACGGTAGCGAACCGTCCGAGATGAGGGTTTGTCAAACCCATATGGCCATACAACATAAGTTCACGCCTACACTTACACCCTGCAAGTGTAACTAATGATAATCGAATTGAGGATTTCGTTCTAAACTCGTATGTAGAATGTTTGTTTTCCTCTACTTGTGTTCACTTAGTTAAAAAGAAATGTTTATGTTTTCTCATCCCAAATGTAAGTTCAAAAGAGTAAAAGTGGGACTATGATCTCACCTTGAGCGCAAGAGTAAATAAGTACTTCGACAAGTAACGTGTGCAAAGAACAATGCTAGTCTTGACCTAAACAAATAGGTTGTATCAATAACGATAGTCAAGATTGGTCAAAGATGTTCAATTAGTCCTATGGCTCGTTACGACTCGATTATGTAGCATGTGAATCAATTTGTCAAGTTTCATGCAAGATACAAGTATAGAAACAAGTTAGGAATGTTGCATAATCATTTGGTTAAGTTTGACAAAAAGTCAAACTTTGGTCGGTCAAAGTCAACGAAAAAGTCAACACGTTCGGGTCGGGTCCCGAACTATTTTTCTGAGGTTTTTAATCATATATGAGCATGTTAGAACAAGTTACATGTGAATCGGAGGTGCATAGCATAGCAAACATTATTCGAAAATTGACAAAGTTGGACAGACCACTTTGGCGCGCCGTGCGGGTATATGGCGCGCCGCGCCATTACCTGTACAGAGAAATCTGGCAGTTTTTAAGTGTTATGCACGAACCTAACTTCAAACAATCACCATTTATGACCCGCAAACAACCAAAACATGTATCTTATATCATCGGAAAGGTATTTTGACAAGGAAAACAACTAAACACATTTCAACAATCACATTTACTTTTACAACAACCAAAATCACATTCAAAGCTCCTCATTAAATGCATTCAAGTTCATAAATGAAATTTGATGATTCGGCAACCAATTTACATGAATGATATGCCGTTTCGAAGGTGATCAAGCATACAATACAACCTAACACTTACAAATAACATTTCATGTCATTCAAAGCATTAAATGTTCACATTAAATTCTATCAAACCCTAACCAACAACATCAAAATCACTAATCATGTTTATGAAGTTTTCTAAAACAACCTACACATCAAATTGAAGCTAGTGATACTAGGAACACATTTAATACATGCATTTATAACTTTTAACAACATTCAAACAACCAAATCACCAAATCAAACACACCAAAGTTCATACTCAAGCTAATTACTTCAAATAACGAAATCGAGCATATAAATCATATATTCATGTTAGACTTGAGCCATAGACACTAATTAACAACTTTATAACTTAAAAACATCAAGAACACAAAATCTAGTGATTTTAGAAAGTTACCCAAATGAGATGTAATCGGTATGGAATCGAAGAGGAAGTTGCAAGGATTCCAAATATGAAATTAGTTTAGATTGAAGCTTGCTAGATTTTGATTAGATGATGAATCTTTGAAATGGTGTTTGAGAGAATTTGTGAAAGTATTAGAGAAAAATGGAAAAGAAAAGAAATAATGAATGGAGGAGGAAGAGTGTTGACTCTTTGACCTAGTCACCTCTTTGCTCCTTTGTCAAACTTAGTCCCTCAACTTTGGAAATGGGTGCATGAATTACCTAAACGAGATAATTTAAAACGCGTATTAACGGGAGATGTTATAAACATATAACGGAGTTTAAAATAGTATAACGAAAAAGTAAACGGAAAAAGGCGGGATGTTACAGGGATTGCCGAAGACTTAATTGTTAAGGTGGGGGACATGAAATTTCCAATTGATTTTGTCATTGTCGATATAAAGGAAGACCCAGTTATACCCCTCGTTTTGGGAAGGCCATTTTTGGCAACCACGGGTTCTTTCTTTGACTTTAGAACTGGGAAATTGACTCTTAGGGATAAAGGGAATGCATGAGCATACGAACCAAACGTGTTAAAGCACCATCAATGCCATTGACCACACCACATGTTGTTGCTAGTGTGAAATGCATCACAAGCACAAAGCAAGTTGGTTCACCAACTAAATGTGGCAGGGGATTAACCAAGGGAACTCCAAGTAAACCCAAGGATCAAAATGACATTGTTGATAAGTCCATGAGAAAATTGTTTGGGCGGGTGCATCAGGCTTCATCCAAAAAGGATGAACATTCTCTTTGATGTTTTTAGCTACTAGCTCGGTTTTAGAGTTGAGTTAGACCCTAGATTCGATTTAATTACTTTGATTTTGATTTGGGGTTAGGGTTTGTGCTAGTTAGGGTTATAAACCCCATTTCTTGTGAAATTTGTGGGATTTGGATATTGTTAGTGTAAGTGAACCCAATTATTGTAGGTTTAGGGTTTGATGATGAATTTAGAAATATTTGTCTTGTTTTGGGTGTTAAATCACTAGATTGTAAGTTTGTTAGTGATTTTGGTGTTGTTAAGAATATGTTTGCTAGTTAAAATGGGTGTTAACTTTGATTAAGTGTCAACATAAATTTTGAGTCAAGTTTTGGTGAATCAAGTATGTAAATACTTGGTTTAGATGTTAATTGGCGTTTTGGAAATATAAGCACTAGCTGTTCGTGATTATGGGTGTTTTTGTGACTTTTGTCAAAATGGGTAAATTGAATTGGGTCAAAGTTGATGATGACACTAGTTTTTGTCAAATAGATGTTTAAACACTTGTGTTAGGCGTTAAAGGACAATTTTGAATGTAATTACTCGTGAGAAGTAATTTTGGTTAAAATGATACTTTAACATAAGTCAAAAGTGGTCAAAAGCAATATGAGTCAATATTGCACGTGTTATGATTTTGGTGTACAAGGCGTTTGAAATGATCACTACCTAAGTAGTAATCTAGTGTCAGGACCTAGGTTGGTCTAGTTAGTGTAAAGTATAATTTGGGTTAAATTTTACTTTATAGAGTGGGTTTGAATTACCACCTGATGTCAAAGCTAAGGTATACGAAATAGTTTATATTTTACTAGGAAAAAACTATTAAATACGATACAATTTTACACAAGATATTTATTTATTTATAGAATGGATATACTTAAACCTTGCTACAACACTTATAGGCAGTGTACCTAATCGTACAGTAGTGTAGTTTTTAGTAAGTCCGGTTCGTTCCACAGGGAAATCTTTAAACAAAGCTTAACGCTATATTAGTTTACTTTTATAAAAATACAAATATATATATAAGTAATATTATTATTATAAAGGGGGGTTTTTACCGTTTAATGACCGGTTTGTCGATTTTAAAACTTTAGTCGCAGTTAACACCTATTGTAAAATATTAAATAAATAAAAGACTTAATTTAAAGCGTAAAATAAATAACGATAATGAAATTGCGAATAATAAAAGTGCGATAAAATAAAATTGCGATAATTAAAAAGTACGATAATTAAAAGTGCGATTAAATAACAATAAATAAAAGTGCGATAATTAGAAGTGCAATTAAATATAAAATAAAGGAAATTAAATATGAAATAAAAGAATTATGCTTATTTAAACTTCCGTAATCATGATGTTTGACGTGTTGATTTTAGTTTTATGCCCATGGGTTAATTGTCCTTTGTCCTGGATTATTTAATATGTCCGTCTGGTTTTTGTCCATAACAGTCCATCAGTCATAAATATAAAGTGCGAGTGTCCTCATCAAATTATTCTTATACCCGAAGTTAAATATTCCAACTAATTGGGGATTCGAATTGTAACAAGGTTTTAATACTTTGTTTAATGAATACACCAGGTTATCGACTGCGTGTAAACCAAGGTTTTACTACTTTGTTAACAATTACACCAATTACCCTTGAATGTAATTTCACCCCTGTTTTAATTATTCTAGTGGCTATTAATCCATTCCCGTGTCCGGTTAAATGAACGATTATTCGTACATATAAATACCCCGCCCATCGTGTCCGATTGAGTGTATATGGTAATTTATAGGGACGCCCAATTGTAAATCTTTATATTAACATTAACAAACTATCATTTAGTTAAACAAATATAAAGCCCATTAATAGCCCATAGTCTAATTTCCACAAGTGTCGTTCTTTTGTCCAAACCCCAATTATGGTACAAAGCCCAATTACCCAATTTTAGTAATTAGCCCAACATCATGATTACTTCGTTTTAAATAAGCATAATAATAACTTAGCTACGAGACATTAATGTAAAAAGGTTGAACATAACTTACAATGATTAAAAATAGCGTAGCGTTACACGGACAGAATTTCGACTTACACCCTTACAACATTCGCTAACATACCCTTATTATTAGAATTATAATTAAAATTAAAATTAAAAAATAAATTATATATATATATATATATATATCGTATATATGAGAGAAGAGAGAAAGATATTTGGTGGTTTTTTACGATCAGAATGCGCGAGCTTTATAGGGATTTTCGATTTTTGGGGCTCCGCGACTCGCGGCATTTTTGCCTTCCAACTCCGCGAGTCGCGAAGAATGAAATTACAGCTCAGTCCCTTGGAGTCTTTCTCTGCCGACGGTTTTTATTTATAAATATAATATATATATAATTAATATAATTAATTATATATTATATTATATTTATATACATAGTTAACTTGTAATTTTTAGTCCGTTGCGTCGAGCGTTAAGAGTTGACTCTGGTCCCGGTTCCGGATTTTCGAACGTCCTTGCGTACAATTTAATATCTTGTACTTTGCGTTTTGAATCTTATACTCTTGTAATTTCGAGACGTTTCTTATCAATAATTAGAACCTTTTTTATTGTCTTTTGTACTTTTGAGCTTTTTGGTCGTTTGCGTCTTCAATTCGTCGAATCTGTCTTTTGTCTTCACCTTTTATTATTTAAACGAATATCACTTGTAAATAGAACAATTGCAACTAAAAGCTTGTCTTTCTTGAGAAATAATGCTATGAAATATATGTTCGTTTTTAGCATTATCAAATATTCCCACACTTGAGCGTTGCTTGTCCTCAAGCAATATCGTCTTGAAATACTAGAATCACTTCTTTATTCTTCACACTTTGTACATCAGTGATTTCTATACGGTGGTATGAACAATGGTAGTAACGATATGGTTTACAGTCCCACATGACTATAAAAATTTAGATCCATTAAGGAAATTGGATCTTTATGAAAACATTTGATCTTTTGAAAATTAAATCTAGTTTTTACCCTAGATAAGTTTTCCGGGATAACCCTTTACCGGTGTTTGCAAAATATTTTTGTGGGTTTGGTGGGTTTCAGATTTGAAAATTTTAGCTCAAAACTTATGGTTTTGTGTCACCCACTTGCTAACCTTGTATTTGGAAAGCAACACGTCCAGTTTACTTGTTCCGTATATTACCTTTTGGTAAACTACCTTCCGGTTGTAAAGGAAAGCGTTGAACAAGCAACTGTTAAGGCAATGTCCCCTGACATGCTTTTAATTATGGTCTATAACGTGTCGGACGCAATTACTATCCTTTGTAGGAGCAATAGTAAAGCTCACCCTTATAATTTTTCGATCTGGCACAAGGTCCTGTCTTTGACCATGCTATGCAACCACCGTTCTTACGGTTGACACCCGTTTTGGTTCAGGTGACCTAATGAATTCCAGGTGAATTCCTAGGATTTTACGTTCAATGGTAATGAACGCATTGAAAATAGGGTTTTCAGAAAACAAATCGGTTTATAATTTTGATCAAAATATTTTCTCGTTCAAGCTCGAGTTTAGATATCATCAAATTCCATGAGTTTGAATTCTCAATCTTTAAGGTCAATCTCTAGGATTGAGTAATATCAGTCTTAAAAGCTGATTTTTAATCTTTAAGGAGATTATCCTTTCTGGGGATCTGATTCATTAGTCTTATCCAGCTAATTTGCATGGTGCCCCCCCATTGTACGAGATAAATCCTTCTCATGGTTAGGATAAATCTGACTACTTGGCGACCCTGTTTGATGCTGAGGTACGTGGATTTCCTGCTGATTTTAGTGATGACTTTTCTAGATTTTTCGTCAACCTACAGCTGGTCTGGAAGACAACTTCATGACCTAAATCAAGAAGCGCGTTTCTTTTTCGGAAGACTTTACTTCCTTTTAATGATGGAATTGATTCATCGTGTAGATCCATCTCTTCTTTTCTTTCATCGGGTAAAACAGTTTAGTTTAGCCCAAAGCAAAAGTATTTTCAGTTATTTGTTACAGAAATATGTGACATATGTTTAAGATAACTTGGTAAATTTTCCCACACTTGGCTTTTATTTTCCTTTTTATCGTCCTCTATTCCATTTTAAATGAATTTTAACATTTTGGTTTGTTTCTCAATTTATGTCCTTTCCGAGGTAACAATAATTTCGGTGTTAAAACCTAGTTTTATCGTTCATAAATATGTATAAACATGATTTTGAATTCATTTAATTGAAAATTTTGAAAAATTTTACTAGAATTGGGTAGTCAGTATATAAGACTAGGGCTGTTCTTTTTTATCAGAGAGCACTAGATTCTAATACAACTACTGCTTTACTAGTATTTTTAATGGTAACCAAGTGTTTAAGATAAAAATTTTAAAATCCGAAAGAATTTAACCCCTTCCCACACTTAAGATCTTGCAATGCCCTCATTTGCAAGAAATCAGTAACAATTTAAATTATTGAGGGTGATTAGTGTGATAATGATTAAATTTTTACCAAAGTTTCCAAATATATTGGCGTTTGTTTGCTGAATGATAAATGGTGCACATCATTTGTTCATTCCGTCTTGTTGTTATTTCACATATATTTTGCATCTTGTCGTCAAAATTAGTTACTTTTGCTGAACTTAATGCCAGTCTTTGAAAATGCGTTGTTTTACCCTGTTGTGTACATAAGATAAACTGCAAACATATATACATATTTTTGAAGTTTGGTATATTACCCCACATTCAAAAATTATTAAAATCTAAGAATAAAAGTTAGATAATTATAAAAATGATTACAATATTAACAAAAGTATTAAACGTATCAATCATTACAAATTACAAAATAAAAAATAAAAAATAATAATAAGTAAACTAAGGATGATATTGGTACCAATAGGGGTTCCAGGCATAACCATAGGTGCTATAGAATGCTTCGGCAGGGTTATACGTAGGATATGGTGGCTGCATCTCTATAGACCAAGGAGGGAAGATGGGTTTCGGTGTAGGAATATAGTTTCTACCTATATGTTGGCAATGAGCTATGATTTGGTTCTGATGAACTTGCCAATCTTCAAATGCTCTCTGTCTAGCATTTTCGTATTCCTGAGAAGCTATAAACCTTTGCATTTCTTGCATTTCATTCCCCCCTCCTACATTACCTTGCTGCTAGTTTCTCTCCACCTGTGGATGTCTACCATGGTATCGTACTGCGGCGTTATTTCGCCTCTTCAAAACTTTCGCACCATGGTATACATTTAAACCTATAGTATCGCGGGGTTCCGGTTCTTCTACTAATAATCCCCCCCGACTTATATCCACACCGAGATATTCACCAATCAAAGTAATAAAAATACCACCTCCTATTATGCTATGCGGTCGCATCCCCTGAACCATAGCTGATAAATAATAACCCACACAATACGGTATACTTACAGCGCTTTGTGGGTCTCGAATACACATATGGTAAAACAAATCCTGTTCATTTACTTTTTCCTTGTTTTTACCCCTTTGTGTAATCGAATTAGCTAAAAACCTATGTATCACTCTTAATTCGGCTCTATCTATATCCAAATAAGAGTAATTTCCCCCTTTGAAACGGTGATGGCTTGTCATTTGACTCCACACACCGTGTGTATCAAAATTTTCATCTATCTTTTTACCGTTTAGTATCAATCTTCTACAATCGGCAGACGCTAACTCCTCAGGCGTATATATACGTAAAGCCTGAGCCATGTCTAGTAAAGACATGTGGCGCATCGAACCGCCTAACAAAAATCTAATAAAAGAACGATCGGTTAAACTAGCTACCCGATCATTCAACTCTATACTACATAACAATTCTTCACACCATACTTTATATACAGGTCTACGCATGGTGAATAAACGTACCCAGTCATTAAAAGTAGAATTACCATACCTCTGTACAAGTAATTCCCTAATTGGCCCGGCCAATTCTACATCTTCTAAGGGTCCCCATTCTATGACCCTCGGTACCTCAACAACCTTAGAATGAAGAGTATGCAAACCCCTTTGATATTTTGGATAATCTATCCAAAGTCTGTCAAATCTCAGGTTCGGGTGCAACTCTTCCAAGTGCATATCAGAAAAGGTCATGACTGGATGAGGTATATCCTGCTTGTAGTAGTTATCCACCTCCTGTTGTTCCAAATTCTCAGCAGGAGCATTGCGGGCTTGGGATGAAGATTCACCCCTTTCAGTCTGCAAAACACATCAAACACAAATTTTGTGCATCCAAATATGCATTAGTGTCAGCAAAATCATCAATCAAAATAATTACAATGACATTATCAATTTATATCAAACTTAAGCTCATTTTCATATTTTCATCAAATCTACACTTTTTCAAATAAGCATATACGAAAATGTTCGCCAAGTTCATAATCATTCAACTCAAATAACATGTCAAAATAATCATTACTAGCAATTAAACAAGTTTCAAATGGCATTATCTTTCAAAAATCAAGTTCATGAATTTTAGACTTGAAAAAGTCCACTTTAATTCTCAAAATCATGTTTAGGCTCAAAGTTTGGATCATTTAACTACCTAGACATGTTACACTACTCAATTTAGCAACAATTCATGACAAAAATCGGCCATAACCTGTTTATATCAAAAAGCCCCAAATTTCTCAAGAACACAAACCCTAGATTATTCAAAATTTGAAGTTTAAGGCTTCTAATCATGTTAAACAGCATCAATCTAGGTTATACAAGCATAATACATAAACAATTTAAGCCTAATTACACTAAAAAGCATCAAAATCAAATTGGGGAAAAAATTGCTCAAGAACACCAAATTTCGGATTAAATGGTGTTTAGGTGTAGAAATTTACCGTTTTTCTTGAGTAATTCTTAGATAGCATCCTTCTCAACATGATTTTAGCAAAAAATTTGGTGATTAACGGTTAAAAATTGTGATTTTGGGGTGTATTTTTCGGGTTTTTGTGGAGTATGTTCGCAGTTATTTTTGAGTTGTGGAGTGTGAAACTGAGCTGTTGCAGCTCTTATTTTTTTCTGTAATCCGGTCCTCCCTTGAGTCGCGGCGAATTGCACTTCAAACTCCGCGACTCGCGGAGTTTTTTTTTTTTTTTTTTTTTTTTTTTTTTTTTTATAATCATTAACTTATAAAACAATTAAGTACTTAATTTTAAAATTTCATTTCCTTTGTTATTTAGGACGAGGTCGTTTCGGATCGATGTCCTAGTCCGTCCCTCGACAAAATTTTAAAATTTGTCTTTTTGTAGCGATTGTTTTAAAAGCTAAGATTTTTGGTTTTTTAATGTTTTTGGTATACTTTAATTCAATAAGATTAAAAATAATGATAGTAAAAGTTCTCGTCCCTTCCTCAGGTAAAGCAATTTCGGTTCAAAGACCTAGTCTTCAACTTACGACGAATTTTAAAAATCATATTCTTAACTTAATGAGATAAAGTAAATTTTTGTTTTTAAATTCACATAACTTAAATATAAAATTCAAAATTAATATTAAAAATTCACACCAAACTTAAAATTTAAAATGCATAAAATTAAAAATTTATATTTTAAAAATTAAAAATTTACACCAATCTTAATTTAAAAATTCATATTATAAATTCACACCAAACTTATATTAATTTTTCAAATATTTACAATTTTAAATATATTGTTTTTACAAAGTTTACAATATTAATTTAAGATTTAAATATTAATTTTAAAAATATGGTAAAAATAAAATTAAAAATCTTTTTGGCTTTTTATCCCACTTTAATCAATCAAATATTATCAAAAATATGCGCCCCTCTTTTCGGTAAAGTAATTTCGGTTCCAAGACCTAATTTAACTCATGACGAATTTTTGAAATATTTTGGGTTGATTGTTTAAAGATATTTATACCTTAAGAATAAACGTTAAATTTCGCAGTGATGTAATAAATTTTTGAATGATATCAATAATTTCGGTCGCCAAACCTAATTTTATTTAATACCAATTTAATACTTTTTAGCGAACAAATTAGCGTTTATTATCAAAAGGTTAAAAATAAAAATAAAAATAAAAACTGTACAGACATACATGTGGAATAGATTTCTTAGTTATATGATCTATCCCATTCATAAGATAGTCGGTTTAATTGGTTTTCCATGGCTACATAGGCGTAACCTCGAGCATTCAGTGTCTTTTCTTCTAAACATATGAACAGTCCGTCTCTGCATAAAGTAACAAATTCGGTATTTGAATAGGTTTGATTATTTGAACATTTACCTCCATGTGACCATTTTCCGCATTTGTGACATCGTTCTAGGTGTCGTGCTCTTCTTTTCGCTGCGGATTTTGATTTTCCTTTACCAAATTGTAACTTATTATCTTCGCATCTAGATTCTTTTCTAACTCCGTCCATTCTTTCTCTGATTACTGATACTAATTCACTCGGTAGTATGTCATTATTTCTTTTAGTGATCAAAGCGTGTAGCATTAGACCATGGTTTAGTTCACAGGCAGTCTTCATTTCGTAAAAACCTAAAAAAAAATAAAAATTCAGAATGGGGGGAGAAGACTAGTTCTTTAGGGTCTGCTAGGGAAAGACCATTCGGGTTCCATTTTCGAGAACTACACGAAAACAGACAATCTAACTCTAACAGAAATACATATTATCCTTTAAAGACTTGATTCTCCCCACACTTAGTTAGCTGTGGTGTCGAAATTGTGATTAACTTCGTTGTCGACTTCCATCGGACCATGTATGTAATGTTTAACTCTGTGACCATTAACTTTAAATTCAATCCCATTTGAATTTATCAATTCTATCATTCCGTATGGGAAAACTCTTTTGACTATGAATGGTCCAGACCATCTTGATTTCAATTTTCCAGGAAATAGCTTGAATCGTGAATTGAAAAGAAGAACTCTGTCTCCTTCTTTAAATTCTTTTGAACTTCTGATTCTTTTATCATGCCATTTCTTCGTTCTTTCTTTATAGATTAACGAATTTTCGTATGCTTCATGTCTTAATTCTTCTAATTCGTTTAGTTGACTTAATCGTAGACGTCCAGCTTCATGTAAATCAAGATTACATGTTTTCAAAGCCCAAAATGCTTTGTGTTCAATTTCTACTGGAAGATGACATGCTTTTCCATAAACAAGTCTAAAAGGTGTGGTTCCAATTGGAGTTTTGTAGGCTGTTCTAAAAGCCCAGAGTGCATCCTCCAATTTAATGGACCATTCCTTCGGATTTGATCCTACGGTTTTCTCTAGAATACGTTTTAAAGCTCGGTTGGTATTTTCAACTTGTCCACTTGTTTGTGGATGATATGCGGTGGAGATTTTATGAGTTACTCCATATCTTTTAAGAACTTTCTCAAGTTGATTATTACAGAAATGAGTACCCCGATCACTTATTAAAGCTTTCGGTGTTCCAAACCTTGCAAAAAGACGTTTTAAAAAGTTGACTACAACTCGTGCATCGTTAGTTGGGAGAGCTTGTGCTTCCGCCCATTTAGATACATAATCAATGGCTACGAGTATATATAGATTATTATGAGATTTTGGAAATGGACCCATAAAGTCAATACCCCAAATGTCAAATACTTCACATACTTGGATGACATTTTGTGGCATTTCATCACGTTGACTTATTTTTCCGGCCCTTTGACATGCATCACAGGATTTGCAAAGAAGGTGTGCGTCTTTGTAAATTGTAGGCCAGTAGAATCCAGCATCATAAACTTTTCTTGCTGTTAGTTGAGGCCCATAATGCCCTCCTGTTGGTCCTGTGTGACAATGGTTTAAAATTTTACTAGCTTCATCTCCAAATACACATCGGCGTATTATTCCATCGGGACAACTTTTAAACAGGTGTGGATCTTCCCAGAAATAGTGTTTTATATCACTGAAGAATTTCTTTCGTCTTTGGTACGATAATCCTTTTTCAAGGAATCCACAAACTAAGTAGTTTGCATAGTCTGCAAACCATGGGATTTCTTTATAATCTATCTTCAATAGATATTCATCAGGAAAGTTGTCTTGTATGGCTGATTCATTTAGAACTTCTAATTCGGGATTTTCAAGACGAGAAAGATGATCAGCGGCGAGATTTTCTGCTCCCTTTTTGTCTCGGATTTCAATATCGAACTCTTGTAAAAGTAAGATCCAACGAATTAATCTTGGTTTAGCATCTTGTTTTGAAAATAGGTATCTAAGAGCAGAATGGTCGGTATAGACCACCGTTTTTGCTAGAACGAGATATGATCAAAATTTGTCAAAAGCAAAGACAATAGCAAGGAGTTCTTTTTCAGTAGTTGTATAGTTCGTTTGTGCTCCTTGTAATGTCTTACTAGCATAATATATAGGTTGAAATCGTTTTTCAATCCTTTGTCCTAAAACGGCTCCCATTGCAAAATCACTTGCATCGCACATTAGTTCAAATGGTAGATTCCAATTTGGCGTTATCATGATCGGCGCATTAGTGAGTTTCTCTTTAAGAATATTAAAAGATTTGATACACTCATCTGAAAAGATGAATGGCGCATCCTTTTCTAGGAGTTTATTCATAGGAGTGGCAATCTTAGAAAAATCTTTTATGAAACGTCGGTAAAAACCGGCATGCCCTAGAAAACTCCTAACTCCTCTAACATTGGTGGGATGTGGAAGTTTAGCAATTACATCTACTTTAGCTCTATCCACTTCAATTCCTTCTTTTGAAATTTTATGTCCAAGAACGATGCCTTCTTTAACCATGAAATGGCATTTCTCCCAATTAAGTACTAGATTTGATTGTTCGCATCTAAGAAGCATTCGTTCCAGATTAACTAGACATGATTCAAATGTATCACCGAAGACTAAAAAGTCATCCATGAATACTTCCATGCAATCTTCTATCATGTCGTGAAAAATCGCCATCATACACCTTTGAAAGGTTGCAGGGGCGTTGCAAAGTCCAAATGGCATGCGTTTGTAAGCAAAAGTACCATAAGGGCACGTAAATGTGGTTTTCTCTTGGTCCTCGGGTGCTATTGGAATTTGAAAATATCCGGAAAATCCATCTAGAAAACAATAGTAACTATTTCCGGCTAATCTTTCCAACATTTGATCTATGAAAGGTAAGGGAAAGTGATCTTTTCTGGTGGCGTCATTTAATTTTCTATAATCAATACACACACGCCATCCTGTTACAGTCCTAGTAGGAATAAGCTCATTTTTCTCATTTGTAATGACAGTCATGCCGCCCTTCTTAGGCACGCATTGAACTGGGCTTACCCATGGACTATCAGAAATTGGATATATCAAACCTGCATCTAGCAGTTTAATAATCTTTTTCTTAACTACATCTTGCATATTAGGATTTAGTCTTCGTTGGCGTTGCACATACGTTTTATGACCTTCTTCCATAAGGATTTTATGTGTGCAATACGAAGGACTTATTCCTTTAATATCATGAATCTTCCATGCAATGGCTGGTTTATGAGCTTTCAACACAGAAATGAGTTGTGATTTCTCATTTTCAGTAAGAGAAGACGATATTATTACAGGTAATTCAGATTTACCATGTAAATAAGCATATTCCAAATGGTTTGGAAGTGGCTTTAACTCTAATTTCGGGGGTTCTTCTATCGATGATTTATATCGATATCTATCTTCTTCTTTTAGCATTTGAATTTCTTCTGTTGTTGGTTCATATCCATTAGCTATAAGTGTAGCTAACATTTCAGCTTCATCAATTGGTTCATTACCTTCTCCTAAAGAGCATTCTCCTGTTCCTTGTAATTCTGGAAATTCTTCTAATAATTCTGCATGTGCATCTATAGTTTGAATATAATAACATGTATCATCTGCAGATTGTGGTTGTTGCATTGCTCTATCAACTGAAAAGGTAACACTCTCATCCTCTATACTTAAGGTCAGTTTCTTACCGAACACGTCTATCATTGCTTTAGCCGTGTTTAAGAATGGTCTTCCTAATATGAGAGGAACTTGAGAATCTTCTTCCATGTCCAGAACAACAAAATCTACTAGAAATACTAAAGTACCAACTTTAACTAGCATGTTCTCCATTATCCCTCTAGGATATTTTATTGATCTATCGGCTAGTTGTATGCTTATTCTGGTTGGTTTCAATTCTCCAAGGTCTAGTTTAGTGTATAGTGAATACGGCATTAGATTTATACTAGCACCTAAATCTGCTAATGCTTCTATTGAACTAAGACTACCCAGAAAACATGGAATTGTGAAACTTCCTGGATCAGATAGTTTTTCTGGTATCTTATTCAACAGCACTGCTGAACAATTAGCATTCATAGTAACAGCCGAGAGTTCTTCCATTTTCTTTCTATTTGAGATTAGATCTTTCAAGAATTTAGCATATCTAGGCATTCCTGAAATCACATCAATGAAAGGAAGATTTACATTTATCTGTTTAAACATATCCAAAAATTTGGATTGCTCGGCTTCAAGTTTCTCTTTCTTCATTTTACTCGGGTAAGGAAGTGGTGGTTGATATGGTTTAACATAAGGTTTATCCTTAACTGTGTTATCTTCATTAACCTTTTCAACTACCGGTTCTTTTTCCTTATCTTGATCAGGTTGTGGTTCTTGTGGAGTAGGAGTAGCTTCATCAGAAGTTACAGGTATTTCAGGTGGTTTAAGTGTTGTACCACTTCTTGTGGTAATGGCTTTAGCTGTTTCATTTCGGGGGTTAGCATTTGTATCGCTCGGTAAACTTCCCGGTTTTCTTTCACCTATTAACCTTGCTAGGTTACTCACTTCTTGTTCCAGATTTTGAATAGAAGCTTGTTGATTTCTAAATGCTTGAGCATTTTGTTCATTGGTTTGTTTCTGAGATGTGAAAAACTGCGTTTGAGTTTCAACTAGCTTCGTCATCATATCTTCTAAATTTGGCTTTTTATCATCGGTTTGTTGTGGTGGTTTGTTTTGAAAATTAGGTCTTTGCTGATTGTAAGTATTATTAGATACTTATTGATTGCTAGGTCCTTGTTGGTTGTTGTATGGAATATTTCGGTTATAATTTTGGTTTTGATTGTAAATCGGTCTTGGCGGTTGATAATTATTCTGATAATTATTTCCAGGCCTTTGGTTTATGTATGAAATATTCTCTCTTTGTTCCATTGTTAATTCAATACTGAGACAATCTTTTGTCAAATGTGGTCCTCCACACTGCTCACAACTAATTCGTATTGAGTGAATATCTTTAGTCATCTTTTCCATTCGTCTCTCCACAGCATCTATCTTTGCGGAAATGGAATCTAAGTCATGGCTAGAATCGGCTCTAGCTGCTTTAGATGATCTAATGATATCTTTTTCTTGGTGCCACTCATGTGAGTGGGAAGCAGTGTTATCAATAATTTTGTAAGCATCAGTTTCGGTTTTCTTCATAATAGAACCACCAGCTGCTATATCTATGTCTTTCCTTGTAGTGATGTCGCATCCTTGGTAGAATATTTGTACTATTTGACAGGTGTCTAAACCATGTTGCGGACATCCTCTTAATAACTTTCCATATCTTGTCCACGCCTCATATAGAGTTTCATTTGGCTTCTGTGTAAACGTAACAATTTCTGCTTGAAGTCTTACGGCTTTAGATGCAGGAAAGAATTGTTTAAGAAATTTGTCAACTAAAACATCCCATGTATCAATCGCCCCTTCAGGTAACGATTCCAACCAATCTTTGGCTTCTCCCTTTAAAGTCCAGGGAAATAACATGAGATATATCTGTTCATCCTCCACTTCTCGGATTTTAAATAGTGTGCAGATCCTATTAAAGGTACGTAAATGTTCATTTGGATCTTCCTTCGGCGCACCACTAAATTGGCATTGATTAGTCACCATGTGTAGAATTTGTCCTTTGATTTCATAATCTGGCGCATTAATGTCTGGATGAGTAATTGCGTGACCTTGGCCAGTGCGTTTAGCTCTCATTCGGTCTTCCATACTTAAAGGTTCCAGATTCTCCATAATTGAATTTGTTGAATCGGTATCACTAGATGATTCTGATTTAATGGTTCGTTCCTCAACAATCTCTGTTTGAATGATTGGTGGCTCCGGAGGAAAGTTTAATGGTTCAGGATCTACGAACCGTTCCTGAATATTCTCCGGATTCTCAATTGTGAGGTTGGGTTCAAAAAATGGATTATCGGAAATTTGAACTGAAGTACTTGGTCGACTGGATGACGATTCTAAAGAAAAATCAACGGCGGTTATATTTGCTAAATGTCTTGATCTAGTTACAGGTGGTGAACGTACAAAAGGTGGTGAACGTCTTGCTCGGTGCATTCACTGAATATCCTATTAGTTTTTAAAAGGAAAGAAAAATTATAATAAGTTATCCAATTAATAGACTTTTCTGATTTTGCCCACGTTTCGAATAGCCAAAAGATGCAGCAGATGGGCAGGATTCGTTTGGTCTCAATATAATTGAGGACTGTTTGGCTCTAATAACCCGGTCCACGTACAAATCCAACTATTACTACGAACCAGAAAATTTTGATGTCTATTAATTTAACCACTTAAAATAAATTTTCGTAATTTTAAGAAATTTAGATAAGAAGTAGAATAAAAATCTATGTCCTAAAAACTAGAATGGCGAGAAATAAGAGAGAAAAAGAGTTCGTCGAAAAAGGTCGAAAAAGAAAAAAATGGTTGAAAAATAAAAGGTGACGAAAAAAAAAAAATAAAAGAAACTTATAAAACTTAAAAATACTTGACTAACCTAATCTTATTACTACAACTAACTTAAAATTATAATCGCAAATTGAAATTACTAATTGGAATGATAATTGATACATAGTAAAAGGTGTCTAAAAATATTAAAGCTTACAGGAAAAACTAAATCCCAAATGGAAATAACTTAAAAAGAAACTAAAACTTAAAAAGGCGTCGCAAAATTCTAAAGCACCTAAATCTTAGTCTAAAGAAAAAGCACTTAAGGAATTCTACGGCAAAGCCTAAAAATCTAGGAGTAAAAATAACTATAGCAAAAACTAAGTTTAAAATTAAATATGAGCTAAAAATACAAATATTACGCTAAAACGATTAAAAAGGGACAAAATATAAAAATATACAAAAAGTTGTAAAAAAGTACAATTTTTATAAAAATATTATTTTTATATTATTTATTTATTAAAACTATTAATTTTACAAATTAATTAAACTAATTTAACTAAAATATATAAATTAAATAAAAAGTAAAAGTAATTATAATAATAATAATTAGTTAGGGTTATAATAATAATAATTAATAATTATCCGTAATTAATGCTGAATTAGGGTTCTGTGTACCCGTTTCAGAGTGTCTCCGCGAGTCGCGGTAATCGATGCAGCAAACCCCGCGAGTCGCGGGGTTCAGAAATTCAGATGACAGCTTATTAAATTCGACGCGTTTTTTCTTTATTTATTTTTTTTTATTTTCTGTTTTCTGTTTTTAAATAAATAAAAGATATTTAAATAAAACTTATATTTTTATAAACTAAAATAAAAATAAAGAAACTTATAAAACTTAAATATTTAACAAAATCTTAAAAACACTTATATTTTTGTTTTTCTTTTTATATTTTCGAATATTTAAAACGTTTTTTTTTTTTTTTTTTTTTTACAAAAACGAATTTTAATAAAAGTAAACTAAAAATCTTTTTTTTTATATTAGCGTTGCGTTTCCGGCTTTTAAGAGAGTCCCCGGCAGCGGCGCCAAAAATACTTGATGTCAAAGCTAAGGTATACGAAATAGTTTATATTTTACTAGGAAAAAACTATTAAATACGATACAATTTTACACAAGATATTTATTTATTTATAGAATGGATATACTTAAACCTTGCTACAACACTTATAGGCAGTGTACCTAATCGTACAGTAGTGTAGTTTTTAGTAAGTCCGGTTCGTTCCACAGGGAAATCTTTAAACAAAGCTTAACGCTATATTAGTTTACTTTTATAAAAATACAAATATATATATAAGTAATATTATTATTATAAAGGGGGGTTTTTACCGTTTAATGACCGGTTTGTCGATTTTAAAACTTTAGTCGCAGTTAACACCTATTGTAAAATATTAAATAAATAAAAGACTTAATTTAAAGCGTAAAATAAATAACGATAATGAAATTGCGAATAATAAAAGTGCGATAAAATAAAATTGCGATAATTAAAAAGTACGATAATTAAAAGTGCGATTAAATAACAATAAATAAAAGTGCGATAATTAGAAGTGCAATTAAATATAAAATAAAGGAAATTAAATATGAAATAAAAGAATTATGCTTATTTAAACTTCCGTAATCATGATGTTTGACGTGTTGATTTTAGTTTTATGCCCATGGGTTAATTGTCCTTTGTCCTGGATTATTTAATATGTCCGTCTGGTTTTTGTCCATAACAGTCCATCAGTCATAAATATAAAGTGCGAGTGTCCTCATCAAATTATTCTTATACCCGAAGTTAAATATTCCAACTAATTGGGGATTCGAATTGTAACAAGGTTTTAATACTTTGTTTAATGAATACACCAGGTTATCGACTGCGTGTAAACCAAGGTTTTACTACTTTGTTAACAATTACACCAATTACCCTTGAATGTAATTTCACCCCTGTTATAATTATTCTAGTGGCTATTAATCCATTCCCGTGTCCGGTTAAATGAACGATTATTCGTACATATAAATACCCCGCCCATCGTGTCCGATTGAGTGTATATGGTAATTTATAGGGACGCCCAATTGTAAATCTTTATATTAACATTAACAAACTATCATTTAGTTAAACAAATATAAAGCCCATAGTCTAATTTCCACAAGTGTCGTTCTTTTGTCCAAACCCCAATTATGGTACAAAGCCCAATTACCCAATTTTAGTAATTAGCCCAACATCATGATTACTTCGTTTTAAATAAGCATAATAATAACTTAGCTACGAGAAATTAATGTAAAAAGGTTGAACATAACTTACAATGATTAAAAATAGCGTAGCGTTACACGGACAGAATTTCGACTTACACCCTTACAACATTCGCTAACATACCCTTATTATTAGAATTATAATTAAAATTAAAATTAAAATATAAATTATATATATATATATATATATATATATATATATATATATATATATATATATATATATATATATATATATATATATATATCGTATATATGAGAGAAGAGAGAAAGATATTTGGTGGTTTTTTACGATCAGAATGCGCGAGCTTTATAGGGATTTTCGATTTTTGGGGGTCCGCGACTCGCGGCATTTTTGCCTTCAAACTCCGCGAGTCGCGGAGAATGAAATTACAGCTCAGTCCCTTGGAGTCTTTCTCTGCCGACGGTTTTTATTTATAAATATAATATATATATATAATTAATATAATTAATTATATATTATATTATGTTTATATACATAGTTAACTTGTAATTTTTAGTCCGTTGCGTCGAGCGTTAAGAGTTGACTCTGGTCCCGGTTCCGGATTTTCGAACGTCCTTGCGTACAATTTAATATCTTGTACTTTGCGTTTTGAATCTTGTACTCTTGTAATTTCGAGACGTTTCTTATCAATAATTGGAACCTTTTTGATTGTCTTTTGTACTTTTGAGCTTTTTGGTCGTTTGCGTCTTCAATTCGTCGAATCTGTCTTTTGTCTTCACCTTTTATTATTTAAACGAATATCACTTGTAAATAGAACAATTGCAACTAAAAGCTTGTCTTTCTTGAGAAATAATGCTATGAAATATATGTTCGTTTTTAGCATTATCACCACCCGAAGTAGTAATTGGTTTGTGTCCATTAGGTGTTAAATGGGCGAGTTTTGACGAGCAAGGTGAGATCCCTAGGCTAAGGGATGTGGGTGTCGGATTCTCTTTTAGAGAATTGTTATTTATGTGTGTATTGTGCCTGTGTGTGATATAGGTGGTTACTTGCTCGGATTTAAGGACGGAGATCATGTTATACATGACATGTGCGGACATCCCAAGGTGAGTGGAACAATTATACGTGTTGTATATAGTGTATTTATTTGTGTGCTATGGTATGAACCACGGAGCCAGTAGTGCCATAGAATATGCGAGTGTACTATGATGTGAACCACGGAGCCGGTAGCATCATGATACGTGTGTTGTAGTGTGAACCACGGAGTCGGTAGCACTATAGCACGAGTTGTTAAGGTGTGAACCACGGAGCCGGTAGCGCCTTAGTGTGAGTATGACTCAAGTTGTGATGTGAACCACGGAGTCGGTAGCATCATGACAAATGCGTATGGTGTGAACCACGGAGCCGGTAGCACCATGACGCGAGTATGGCTAACCATATGGTGTGTGTGTAGAATTCTTGAGCATTATTTATATTACATGCTTTTGGTTATGCTAGCTTGCGGTATTGGAGATTATTAGCTTTATATTTTGTGATAGTATGCTAATTAGATTGCTAGCATGTATGCGGTATTTGTGTAAGTTCTTGCAAGTAAGTAGATTATATATGTATATGTATAATTATTGCATTCACTAAGCTTTATGCTTACCCCTCTCGTTGTTTACCTTTTTACAAGTATTGTGATTGTGAAGCAATCTAGTTGTTAGACTAGATGTGTAGGAGCGATTGGGCTCGATGGGGGTAGCTTTCGGATGTTTGGACGCGGATTGAGGATTTGGTGGTCCTCGGGATTATGCTCTTTCTATCGGGTTAGGTTATAAAGTCATAACTCGTCTAAATGAATAAATGGGTCGAATTAGTCACATCTTGTATTCATGTGTCGTTGGAGACCCGAGGGTCGAATACTCTTTTGTCATACAAAACCCGATTGCGTATTGTTTGAAATAGTTAAACTTAGCTTGGCTAATGAGACTTGGTTTGGATTAAAATTGGGTTATCTTGTGTTAAAATTGGGTTGACCCTGTTTTGTGTTATGAGGTGCGCCGCGAGATCATATGCGCGCCGTGCATATATGTCTGGTCACAAACTGCCTTTAAAAAAAATGTGTGTTACGTTTTGGGGTTGTTACATTTTGTGTGTGTGTGTGTGTGTGTGTGTGTGTGTGTGTGTGTGTGTGTGTGTGTGTGTGTTAGGGGGGGGGGGGTGGTTTCGGGTCGGGAAATTTTTTTTGTTGAATTAAATGGGTTGATACTTTATTACCGTATGAATCGGTTGGGCTCAACATTGCCTCATCGTTTTCAAAAAATTTATCACTTTTTTGGAAAATGGTGGTGGAGATTTAAAACCGAACATAACTCCTTATGGGTATAAATTATCTCAAGCATCAATGGTCGGGATGGTGGTTTGTGTCCTACTAACATTGATAGGTTCAAGAATTATCGATCCTCTTGGCTCGCCATCATCAAAGTCGCTGCTGCCATAGACTCGACTGAGGTAGCGTTCTCATCTTCATTCAACAAATTAATTCGTGATGGACGAATAACTGCTTTCTGGGATGATTTCTGGCTCGACAAAGTTTGCTTAAGGGATAAATTCAAACGCTTATATGTTTTAGAGACAGCGAAGGACACTACTGTTCACGATCGAATTACCATTATAAACTAAATATGTTATAGAACTTGGTCCTAGATTCTACCACTAAGAGGAATAGTTAAAGGAGAGCTCGCTGCAATCAATACTCTCATAGCTTCTTTCACATTTCATAACAGAGATGATAATGCATACACTTCTTAAGGTGACTCATGGAAGTGGAAATTGGATCCCAATGGTGTACTCACAGCAAAAGTATTACCAAACCTTATTTATGCCCACACATACCCATTGACACAAAATAAATCAGTAACAATTAGCAAATCGGCTATACCATAAAACGTTGAAATATTCATTTAGAGATCCATACTTCAAAGATTACCAGTACGAGTCGAACTAGACAAACTAGTAATGGATCTAAACTCGGTACTTTGCCCACTCTGCAACGAGGAGCTAGAAAATATGGATCTAAATCAGTAACATACTTGTGTTTTTAATATGTAGTCAACGGGGATCGAACTCCTGACTTCCCCTAAAGGATGCAGGCCACCAACCGCTGGACCACATCACAACTTCGACAATTCATAAATTATCGCGGGTAAAAATATTTGGTTAGCTTCGAAATGGGTATGTGGGTATACAACCTTTGAAAACATGGTAATCATAAAGTATTTCGTAACTCTAGTTGTGATCCTTCGGTAATATTATTTGAAGTGAAAGAAGTTGAATAGTTATAAATGGATCTCAAAGTGATTTAAAAAGATAGGTCTCCAATGGCACTAATAGCTTATAAATCCCGATTCGTATGTTGTTAACACAAACGTTGTTGGTGTTGATTACTTGAAGAATGTCATCCTTGAGCATTCAGATTTTCACAATTTCATACAATTTGGCCTACTGATCATACATGTAATCGTTTGTAAATTTGTAAAATACGAAGTTGAAGTTCAAGTCAAATGGCAATTGATGCCGACAAAAGTAATAACCTTTTTGAACCTTTTTACTAAAGAATTAATTAAGTATAATGATTAGAGAAATAGGAAAAAGCAGGAAAAATGAATGTAGGGGCATATATAGTAATTACAGGATAGGATGAACGAACGAGATCATTTTGAGCCCACCTAAAAACCGGTCGAAAAGAAAAGCAGACCGTTTACCGTTTTCTGGTGGTCGTGGTTTCCTAAAAACAAGTAACGACTTTAACTGTCAGACTTAATCATGTGAGCAAACCAAAATTAAATTTATTTACTTTTAATATTATTTATTTATTTTTTTTTTGAAAAAACAACATTCATATAACTTTTTTTTTTTCTGGTAACCTGGGTATCCAACATTTTTTTTTTTAACCAACATTCATATAACTAATGGTGCTTTTGATTACCTCATAATATAAATAGAATGGTTTAACGTTTAATGATAACCATACAAAATTTGACACAGTTATTCATAACCTCTTAATGATATATGGTGCTAAATGATTCAGAATTCAGTATTGAACCATTTAGAGCTGAAATACTCTCTTAATCACTAAACACTTAGATTTTTTGTAAAATCAAGATCAAGATTACTTATTAAACAATTATATTATAATTTTGTAATTTTATATCATTCATATGGATTATTTTGAGTAATGAACACTTATTTATATTTATTTTGAGATAATTATAAATAATAATGTAAATGTAGATTCTTTTTTTAGACTGGTAGATTATATAAAAAAAAGTAATCAAAATGTAACATGTAATGTAATAGACATATTCTTCATCTTTCTAATCTAACTACAATATAAACCATTTGAACAATACATCATAAATTTTTAGTCAACACATGTAAATACTACAACAATAACAACAACGATAAAACTCAATCTCACATAAGTCGAATATGAAAGAGGTAAGATATAGACGATCATTCCATATCCTAGAATAAAGAAAAGTCATTTTTCAGCTCAGAGTGAAACACTTCAAGAGTAGAGAAAGTCATTTCTCTCAATCTTCTATGGATAGAGAGATTGTTGCGGAATGAACCTCCGGCCAATAAGTAGTAATGGTGTATCCTAAAGGATACACACATAAAATCACCGTTTTCATACAAAAGAAAGAGTCGAAAAGCATAAAAGATAGTAGTATTTGGCAGTTTTTAGCATTTACCGTCCAGCGTTCAGCAGGTCGCCCACGTCATGCGTAAGCCCTGCAGGCAGCTTCAACGCTTAAGCCATTTAATTAGGCGTGTGAGCGGCACGCAGCCACGTCAGCCACGCCAAAGTCGGTTTCGGATATTTTGCATAACTGAATTAATCAGCGTTTGACACGTGTTTTCCAAGAATTTCAGACATTCTGCGCCTATAAATAGACCCATTGGGTCACCACATTTCACATCTGAACTTCAGTCAGAGAGAAGTACAATTTCTCTCTCACATAGTTCTTTCTCACTCTAAAAACATTAACCGCTTAACAACAGAATGCTACACAGAGCAATTCCAGATTGGTCCAAAGATTGATTGAGGCCACCCCACGGATTTCTCATCCGTGTTCCAGGTCTGCAGGGATAACTTTCTGAGGGCAAACATCAATCGACAATATATCGCTCAACGCTAGGATGTTATTGTACTGCACTGGTACATTTAATCCGCTATACGGAAAATAGTACCAACATATGGCGCCATCCGTTTCGAAGAACAACAAGAATACCAAGAACGCAAAAGCAACTGAAATGACTTCAATACGAGCACCACTCGACCCAATCACCGAAAACCTCATTGATAATATACCAGTTGATCAATTAACTTTGGAAGAAACTTCAATTGAAAAAGGAGATCATATAAATACTGGTACAGTAGAGGAACATGTGAATGATACTGCACCACGATTGAAGAAAACATTGTTGGAAAATTCCAGTGGAGGAGTATGGAAAGCTAGGCGAGGAACGCACAACATTTCTTTTAAAAGAACATTTGATGTAAACGCTAAACATACAGGCAAGGAAAAGCAGTCTCCAAACAGCAATTGTTCAACCTAATCAATCAATTGCAAACTCTGGTGGATAACTCTGAGCAAGAACACATTGATGAAGGTTTTTTGGAACATACATGGGAATACGGGCAGGAAGAAGAGCAACCATTTATGAATGAGGAAATGGCAGGAAAATTACTGGATGGGATCTTAATCAAAACGGCGCCATCAAAATACAAACATAAGTTAGCGCAGCCCGCCATCTGTTCAACGGCGGTGGACAACTTGTTCGCTTTAATCATAGAAGATGAGGCAATCAAGCCTCCAGCAATGGCAGAATCAACACAATATTTCATCACTCGAATTGTAGAATATCCACTACCAAGAAATCTAGGGATACCATCGATCGATGTTTACCATGGAACAACTGACCAAGAAGACTTTCTTACTATGTTTGAGGGCGTTATGCGACTACAGCATTGAGAAGATGAGGTTGCATGTCACTATGAAATCACTATGCATCAGAATAAATCCTTAAGCAATTTCATGAAACATTATACTATTGAGTGTCAGAAAATACCTGATATACCAGAATCTCAGCTTGCGTCTGGTTTTATTTTCAGCGTCGATTTACGAGTTTGGTTCACGCGTTACGATATGATGCCCCAAAATGTTACATCAAGGTAGTTCGGTGGGCGGAACCCGAAAGATAATTATCAAAGGCAGCGTGGTTATGATAATGGTTACCAAAGGCAACAACACGGTTGGCGAGGCAATAATCACCCGAATGATAATGCCTATCTGTAACGACTCAACCCGATAACCGACCGTTAATAACACGGTTGGCGAGACAATAATCACCCGAATGATAATGCTTATCTGTAATGACTCAACCCGATAACCGACCGTTAAAGTACACGTTTTTTTTAAACAATTTCAGCATCAGCATGTTGGCGCGGCGCGCCAACCCCTTGCGCGGCGCGCAATAACGTTAAATTTAAATCCCGAGTACATATCCAACAACTGAACTTCGGTGTTTGATCTGTGGCGCGGCACGCCACAATCCGCGCAGCGCGCAATACAGCAGGTTCAGCTACTGACTTGTTTTCCTTTTAGAAGCAATTTACCAAAGTTCACCCAAACACGTTTCCACGACCCGACACTTGGTTAAATTATTATAATGACATAAATTACATATGTTTAAGGCCAGAAAATAGGTTTTACAACCCTGGGGCCACAATGACCCGTTTACTACATTAAGGTGCCCATTTTGACCCAAATGTACATTTAGACGAGTTAGGACTCTATAACCCAACCCGATACCAAGAGCATAATCCCGGGGACTACTAAATCCCCAATCCGCGTCTAAATACCCAAAAGCTACCCCATCGTTCACAAGCGCTCCTACGCATCTAGTCTAACAACTAGCTAGCTTCAAATCACAATACCTGTAAAAAGGTAAACAACGAGAGGGGTAAGCATAAATCTTAGTGAATGCAATAATTATACATATACATATATAATCTACTTAGTTGCAAACACTTACAAAAATACCGCATACGAGCTAGCAATTCAACAACCATGCAATCAAAATGCATAAGCTAAATATCCGCAATTCTCAATAAGTTAGCGTCACCAATAGCAAATATTCATCACAATATAAAATGTTGCATAACTAACACACACACACCCACACAAACACACACACACACACACACACCATATGGTTAACCATACATGCACCATGGTGCTACCGGCTCCGTGGTTTGCACCATTCGCAATCGACATGATGCTACCGGCTCCGTGGTTCGCATCACAACTTGAGTCATACTGCACGCTAAGGCGTTACCGGCTCCGTGGCTCATGCCTTAACAACTCGTACTATAGTACTACCATCTTCGTGGCTCACACTATAACGCACCTACCATGATACTTCTGGCTCCGTGGATCGCATCATGGCACCCCCGCACATACTATGGCACTACCGGCTCTGTGGATCATGCCATAGCATACCCGCACATACTATGGCACTACCGGCTCCGTGGATCATGCCATAGCATACAAATAAATACACTATATACATACACATATAATCATTCCACTCACCTTGAAATGCCCGCACAAGTCATGTACTGTTGATGCGTTATCTGTAAGTCCCTAGACATCTATCCTACGTTTGTGATTAGTACTTCAGTTTATGGGCTACCATGATCGCTCGTTATTATTCTATCTGTGTTTATATGTGGTTGCAGGTACTGCAAGAATGCGAAAAGGATGTTTGACTATATTAGACTCAGTCAGACGTACGAGTGAAGGCTCACTCGTACGGCTAACAAGCTCATATGCACGGTTGAGCTGAGCTGAGTCACAAATCTAATCTGAGTATACATACACGAGTATGTGATCACCCGTACGGCTAAGGCAGCCCACTCGTACGAGTGATGGCTAACTCGCACGGTTGACTCAACAGCAGGGGTATTTAAGTGTTATGTTCTTTATTTTAGGCTAAACCTCTCATTACACACACATCACTCAGATCTGGTAGCCTTATCCGATTCTCTCTCAACCTAAATCACTCAAGAGGTGAATAATAGCTCTAGGTGTTAATCTAATCACACATCCATTGTTGTGGTGTGACTTAATTAATCCCAAAAAGCACAATATTCACTAGAATGGTTTGATTCACTAATTCCGCCTTTGTGTGAATTAAACCTGTTAATTTCGAAGTTCCTAGTCATGTTTCATCATTGGTATCAGAGCATTGGTTGTGATTTCAACATCATCTAGTGATTTTTGGTGATTAAAGAGTTTATTATTTTGGGTTTTTGAGTTTAGAGTGATTTTGATCAAAAAGGAATCATTTTTACGTGTGTAATTGTGATTAGAGAGTGTGTTTATGTTAGTTTAGTGCTAATCCAGCTTGTGGACGAAGAAATTGAGGTTTATCATCAATTTCTAGGGTTTTTGAGTGAATTAGGTTGAACAGCAACCCACATGAGTGGGGCAGTGAAATTTGCTCACTCGCGCGGTTGATAGCGCGGTTGATGTCACTCGTAAACTCACACGCACGGTTTAGCATAATCTTGTTAGGTTAAGTGACTGCAGTCTGATCAAACGAGTGATCCTACGGTTGACTGTGACACGTACGAGTAATCATACGGTTTATCCTTACTCGCACGTTTGAGACTTAGTGATTGGTTCTTTTGTTTGAGTTGTGACACGTACAATTAAGTAATGACACATACGATTGAGGGTGTGACACGTACGTTTGAGATAATCACTTGTACGGTTGATATCCTGAACCGCACAGTTTACCTTTTGGTAAGATTTTCAAGATGTTTAATTCAAACGATTACGCGTTAGCTGCACCATTAGTTCAGAGTATTACGAATATGACTCAACGATTACTCCTTGCTGAGAGTGAATCCGGAACTGGTACGAAATATTCGAGGTTAATGAATATGGATAATTATTCTACTTGGAAGTCGAGATTTAAGATTTGGTCTGATGGTCAGGAAACGAAGCTTTGGAAGTACATTGAAACCGAATTTCAATGGCCACGTTCACCTGTTACAAATGAATTGTATACATTGCATAATATGCCTTCGGAAGAACGTGAAGAATATAACTTGGAGAAGAAGGTGTACTGTAACTTGACAAGTGCTCTTGATGGTCCGATTTTCCATCAATTTCTGTGTCATGATAACTCATTCAAGATATGGGAAGCACTTCGTACTTTCAATGAAGGAAATACATCTTACAGAACTAGAAAAGGTTTAGAGTTGAAAGCCGAGTTTGATCGTTTTCACTGGCAAGTCGGAGATTCTATTACGGAATTGGTTGAAAGATACCGTCATTTGCTAGCTGAACTAAACAAGCATGATGTAACCATTGAAGAGAAAGACAAAGTAACATGTCTAGCTGGAGCATTACCATTAGAATGGAATGGTTTCGTATTAACTATGAAAACCAGTGGAGAACTTGCTACAACTACAGTGAACTCGTTTATTGCAAGACTTCAGGAAGAAGAATTAGAACTGTTAAACAAAGTCAAGAGGTCTAAACAAGTTCAAGACACCAAAATGTATTGTTCAAATGTCTATACACCTCCTAAATCAGCTCATGCACCATTTCAAACAGCTTTTGCTACAAACAATTAGAATATGTATGATTTGAATGTTAGCTGTACACCTATTCAACAACCTTCGTTTCCACCACAAGTTTCACCATGTTCTCTCAATACTCAATCACAGCCTACTTCCAATACTACAAAGTCATCTACACCGACTGCATCAGATGTTCTATCTGCACTTAAGATCGAGAACATAAGGAAAGCTGGGAAAGAAAAGATTAGCGAACATATAGCTTTACAATCAAGCCTTGTTAATTCCTACGATAGTTATCTTGATGGTCGTGTGGGTAACATTAATCTAACAACTGAAGATTATCATCAACTTGATAAAGATGAAGCAGAAAAGATGGATATTATGTGGGCTATGGCAAATCTTGTGAGAAGAGCAAGAGATTACGAAGAGCGAACTGGAAAACCGATCAGTCTGACCAAAGATACAAAACTGGGATTTGATATGAATACTGTTACTTGTTACAACTGTGGAGAATTAGGTCATTTTTCAAGACAGTGCACAAAACAGAAGAAGCAGGGTAATCGTAATCCGTTCAAGAATCAGAACTATAGTTCTCAGAGTCAAACAACTAAGCGTGAGATTTACATTACTGATAAAGTGAATGAACCAGAAACAGCTGAGACTCCTAACAAAGCTTTGGATGTCATTCATGGAGATGATGATAATTAGTCTATCAAATTGAATGTAGATGATCAACAACCTAAAGCTAACATGGCAAAGATTACTGAAACTGAAAAGGACTGTGTCTCAAATCAAAATTTAATTGAGAAGCTGACTGCTCTTGCTGAAAGAGCTGAAGAATTGTCTCAAACCATTCGAAAGGAAAAGATTCAGAAACAGGTTAAAGACAAATTCAAGAAAGCACGTGATTCAGTTCCTCGCACACCTGAATCTGGAAGGGTTTCACCAACATCGTCGGAGGACTACTACTACAACTATTGGAAGGATAGATATGGTGATTCCTCAGTGTTTGAAGACAGTCTAGAAGCTGATCAAAGTGAAGAAACATTGGTTGATGCTGACAAGGAACTAGACGAATGGGGTAAAATGATTGCAGAAGAGTTGGAAATGTTAGTTCTCATGGGTGAAGGTTCAGATCTTGAAAGTGTAAATTCAGAAGATAATGATTCAGATGAAATTTCAAATTCAGAAGTTGAAGTTAAAGCTGATCATACTGGACTTGATCAAACTGATTTTGATGCACTGAACAAAAAAGCAGTAGATTTACTAAAGATGTGCTTATTAAAAAGTGATCTTGAGAAGGTAACTGGGTTAACAAAAGCTAAGGATATTTGGGACAGACTTGAACAGATTCATTTGGGAAAAGATACTGATACATCAGAGTTTCTTACAGATTCATCTGGATCGAAAGATGAGCTCGATGATGGGAAGAAGACAAATTACTTTGCATTTATGGCTGAGACTTCTTCATCAAATAACGCTCAACAGGTATCTTCTGATCCATCTACTGATAGTGAATGTGTTAAATGCGCTGAATCTAAAATAACAATAGATAATTTAACAAAGGCTTATGCGGAGATGAAAGAAAAATGGCACGCAGACCATGTGACCACTAAGGTTGAAAACGAGTTGAAAGAGCAGATCAAAGTTTATAAAAAATAACTTCACGATCTTAAATGTTATAACTTTGACATAAATCAAGCTTTAATTAAACGTGTTGACATAATTAATGAACTAAAGAAAGAAAATGAATGCATCAAAGCTGATTTAGAAGCAATTTCAATTAAAATGAAATGTTGGGCAAGTGCGTCACAGTGAAATGCATTAATGGTGGAAATTAATGACACCATGGGCAAGGGTATTGGATATAAGTCTGCATCTCCTCCTTTTCAGAACACATTTGTTAATGCAAACGTAGTTGACGGTCGACCAGAAGACTGTATTCCTCCTAGTTATGAATATTACGTTGAAAAGAATAAAAAAATGTAGTTCAACTAAGAATATAACTTCTGATGATACTGCTGAAGGTGCTCTAGATCATGAGGAAGATAGGTGTGACAACCCGGAAATTTCCAACCAAATTTAAACTTTATCTTTATATTATTCTGACACGATAAGCAAAGTTTGTTAAGTTAAATCTCAAGAATTTTAAGTTGTGTTCATACATTCATTATAACCTCGACCAAATTCCGACGATTCACGAACCGTTATATATAAATAAATATGTATGTATATATATATATATATATATATATATATTATAACTTGAGAATATTAATAAAGTATTAACCGTATAATACTTTACATGAACGTATTTGTTTCAATATGTTTATCGATGGAATTAGAAGATAATATCAAATGATTGATTTATCAGATACATTGTGATATGATTACGGGTCTATGTTATGAGGTCCACTGTGATTTAAGAAATCTATTCTTTTTGACAACATTCGAAAAATGGTAAAGTGATTTATAAGTAAGAACGTTAAGTGTAACTAACTTAGATGTTGGATATCGACAAGTTAAGTAACTCGACATTTTTTATTAAGATGATTTCATACATTTATTTAACCTTTGAACTTTATCCCATGCTTCACCAGCAGACTGTAATTTAAAAACTTGAAACCTATTATGAATATATATGATTCTACTTTTCTAAAACGTTTTATGATATAACGATTTCTATTATTTTAACCTTTAAACAAAATGATTCTTAAAAAAAAATTTGGTTTTGGAAAACAAAATTATTATATTTATTTGATTTAGTTTCAAACGTACAAAAACGTTTTCAGTTTAAAAAGAACTTTATTATTAAAACGTATATAACTTTTATAAATATCTAGAACCACTTTTGACAACTCATTACTTAACCAGTATGATAAAGATAACGATATTTATATTTTATTTTATTAAATATATATAACGATTTAAATTAATATTATATATATTTATACGCGTATTATACGTACATAGTTTTATACTTTTACTATACTTAAACTTTACCTTTACTTTATTTTTACTTTAACTTTAATAATTCACTTTAATAATTCATACTTTAATAATTCACTTTAATAATTCATACTTTAATAATTCACTTTAATAATTCATACTTTAATAATTCACTTTAATAATTCATACTTTAATAATTCAAAAATCTATTATAAATAGTATTCAATAGGTTTCATTATTTCAAAGGAAACTTGAAAATATTTTTCTCTAAAATCTCTCAATCGATTTACATATATATATTTACTCTGTATTATTTCAAGATATTATTAGTATACATAAAATATTACGTCGGAGTGTTGTCCGAGTGATTTCGAAATTGTTTTTTGAGTGGGATTGAATTAAGGAAATTATGGGTTATAGCTATGGAGGTGATTGGGTATGGTTCATGGGTATGCTCGTGAGGTCAATATAGTGTTTATCATCTCCGTTGCGTCTACGTACCTTTCCTGCAATATTGAATCTCAATATTGATACGTGAGTACTCATAATTTAACTTTTACATACTAATAGTGTATCCCTGACTAGTGCTCGAGTATATAGGATTATGCATGTTTGTACTTTTGATATTGCCTTTAGTTAGGTTATGTTGAATCCTGAATTAGTTATATATGCGACTGAGATAAGGTATAAGATATGCATGTCGTTGGAAAGCTAGCAAAAAAATTAAGAACTTTTCATTTAGATATCGAATGATTTCGATGAACGTGTTTGAAGTTATAGTCCATCGAATGTTTGTATTATTATTAAAAATGATTATTATTATCGTCGTTATTATCGTCGTTCTAGTTTTATCTTATTATTATTATTATTATTATTATTATTATTATTATTATTATTATTATTATTATTATTATTATTATTATTTTTATTATTATTATTATTATTATTATTATTATTATTATCTTTATCAATAAAAGGATTTATCTTTAAAAATTGTTATTTTTATTATTATTACTATCATTATTATCATTAAAGTTATAATTAGTATTATTATTATTATTATCTAATTATTATTATTATCTAATTTTTATTATTATTATTATCATTATTATTATTATCATTATTAATATATATATATATATATCATTATTTAAAAATGGTTATTGTTATTATTATTATTATATTATCATTATCGTTAATAATGTCATAGTAATTATCATTATTAGTATTATTGTAATTAAAACTAATATTAGTAACACCTAATTATTTTGATTACTATTATTATCATTATTATGAACACGATATAAAAGACGATTAAAAGCTATTAAACGAAACGATTAGGAAATAATGAGTAAGAGTATCATGATAAAATTAAAATATTATAAGATATTGATTTAGATAAAATTATCGTTCTTATTATTTTTTGTAACATCCCGCATTTTTTCGTTAAATTATTTTAACGCCCGTCTTTTTTTTATTTTAAAAATATCCTTCGTAACTAAATTCGTATCCTCCGTTAGCTAACATTCTTAATATTTTTCCGTTATTGGATTTTAACATCCTCCGTTAATACGCGTTTTAAAATATTCCGTTTAGGTAATTCCCGCACCCGACTACAAACTCGAGGGACTAAAATTGACACGGGACAAACTAGTTGACTAGGTCAACTAGTCCACCCCAATCACCACCATTCAACCATCCCCCTCTTTCTCTCTTTCTCTCTAGCAAGAACACACACACATTTACCAAATTCATTCAATCATCATCTAAATTCGATCTAGGAGACTTACAACAAAATAAATTACATATTCGTGATCCTCTCTTCATCCTCTTCATTTTGGTACCAACTTCATCTCGTTTGGGTAACATTTCTAAAACTCTAGATTTCTCTAAATTCGTGTTTTTGACTTGAAATGGTGTTAGTTAGTGTCTATGGCTCATTGTGATGTCGTGTATATTATTATTATGCTCGATCTCGTTGTTTTAGTGTAACTAGCATGAACTTGAATTTTGGTGTGTTGTTCTTGAATTTTGGATGATCATATGTTGTTAGATGTTAAAAGTTCATGTTCTAATTGTGTTCCTAGTATCACTAGCTTCAATTTGATGTGTAGGTTGCATGAGAAAACTCCATAAACTTGATTAGTGATTTTTGGTGAATTTGGGTTAGGGTTTGATAAGCTTGAAATGAATAGATGATACATTGAATGCCATGAATTATTGTTAGTAAGTAGTTAGTTGTATTGTATGCTCGATTACCTACAAAACGGCGTGTTGTATGTATGCATTAAATGCCCGAATCATAAATGTGCACTTATCAAATTCGAGTATTGAATGTGTGCATTAATCGATCATTTATTTTGGAAAGTCGATTGTTACAAATAATGTTTTTGGTTGGTGAAATATACTTAGTTGTGTTCTTTGTCAAATTACCTTTCCAACGATATAAGGTGCGAGTTCTAAGAGTTAGCGGTTTGTAATTTATGCTTGAAAGAGTTTTGATTTGGGACTTGAACAATTGAGACTGACCAGGTACCAGCGCACGGCAAATGCCGCGGCGCGGCCAGCTTATGTCGCGGCGCGACATAAGCCGTGGTCAGGTTCTGACCACCATGTCCAAATTACGAAAAATGTTTGGCATACTATGGACCTCCGATTCACATGAAACTTGTTCTAACATGCTCATATATGATTAAAAACCTCAGAAAAATAGTTCGGGACCCGACCCGAACATGTTGACTTTTTCGTTGACTTTGACCCGACCAAGTTGACTTTTAATCAAACTTAACCAAATGGTTGTGCAATCGTTCTAACATGCTTTTATACTTGTATCTTGCATGAAACGTGACAATTTGATTCACATGCTACATAATCGAGTCGTAACGAGCCATAGGACTAATTGAACATCTTTGACCTATCGTGTTTACCGTTATTGATACAACCAATTGTTTAGGTCAAGACTAGCATTGTTCTTTGCACACGTTTACTTGTTGAAGTACTTTACTACTCGTGCACTCAAGGTGAGATCATAGTCCCACTTTTACTCTTTTTGAACTTACATTTGGGATGAGAAAACATAAACATTTCTTTACTAAGTGAACACAAGTACAGGAAAACAAACATTCTACATACGAGTTTAGAACAAAAATCCTCAATTCGATTATCATTAGTTACACTTGCCGGGTGTAAGCGAGAACTTATGTTGTATGGATCCATATGGGTTTGACAAACCCTCATTCAAACGGTTCGCTACCGTTTACGAATGAAATATATTTTCGAGAAACAGTGTATGTTCTAGCACTAAGTGATGGGGTTCAATAGAAGGAAATGTTAAGCATTGATAATTGGGTGCTCGTGAAACAAACTTTTGGAATGTATTACTATTATTTCATTGATGCAAATCTTGTGGTTCACTTGTACTTACTTACTTAAACCTATGATTTCACCAACGTTTTCGTTGACAGATTTCTATGTTTTTCTCAGGTCTTTGAACGCTATGTGAAACATGCTTCCGCTCATTATTTGATACTTGCATTGGATGTCGAGTATACATGCATTTCATGGAGCGTCTTTTGACTTTCTTTAAAACTGTGTCGCATAGGTTTCACATGTAACTATAACTTTGTAACGTAACTTTTGGATGAACAATTCTTGTAAACTTTAAAACAATCTTTATTTTTGAAAGGAATGCGACATATCTTTGGTCAAACGTCACGTTAAAGACCTATGACCACGCAACGGGACCTAAGTAGTCGACGCCGTCAATTGACGATTTGTCGGGGTCGCTACAAGTGGTATCAGAGCATTGGTTGTAGGGATTTAGAGTTCATTGGTGTCAACCCCGAGTCATAGGGTACATTAGTGAATCTAGACTACAACCGGCATATAGACATGAAGTAGGAATTACTTGACTATTTGTGCATTTATACTCGAACGTTTCTACTCATAACTAACTCTCGCTTCATCTAAATCTTTCGTTGTTTAATTTGATTGACGCGCCACCTTGACTTTATAGAATAATGTCGAATGCACATATGAATCAGGGTAATATAATTGCCGGGATTATATTACGGTGACTCATATGAACGTTCCGACATTATGACATAAAGAATTTAAGGCGAGTCAAAAAAAAAAAAATTTCCTCTTTATCTTGATTTCCATATCACGATTAGTATTATTGATAATACTAAACAACGGTATTCTTGTGTCATGAAGGAACAATGGCTCACCAAGGTCAACCCAATACTCCTTCCGAAACTCTCGAACAAGCTCTTCATCGAATGATAACCACCGCCGTGGGTGCGGCCGTGGCCGATCACTTTTCCAACAACAATAATCATGGAGCTGGTAATTCAAACGAGGGGTGCTCCTACAAGAACTTCATGGGGTGCAAACCTCCCACTTTCGATGGAACCGAGGGACCGATTGCTCTCACCCGATGGTTCGAACAAACGGAAGCCGTTTTTAACATAAGCGGTTGTCAGGACCAAGATAAGGTCAAGTTTTCCACCCTCACTTTCACCGGTGTTGCTCTCTCATGGTGGAACACGTATGTACAATCAGTGGGTATCGATGAGGCCCTTACACTCTCTTGGACCGAATTAAGAGAGAGAATGATCACCGAATACTTCCCGCGCGACGAGACTCGAAGGCTCGAACAGGGTCTAAGGAATTTAAAAACGGTAGGGAATGACCTCGAAGCTTATAATCAACGGTTTACCGAACTAGTCTTAATGTGTCCAAATCTCATGACTCCCGAATCCCTAAGAGTCGAACTGTACATGGATGGCCTCCCGAAGAGCGTTCAACACGGGTTAATGTCATCCAAACCCGCCAACCTACAAGAGGCTTTAACGATGGCCCGCCAATCTATAAAAACGGTGAATGAAATTGAAGCGCCGACACCTACGGCTGAGGACCAACCGGGTAACAACAAAAGAAAATGGGAAGCCTCTCCATCGAGCAACTACAACAACAACTTCACCAAGAAGTCCTTCACCTCCGACGCCAAGAAAGGGTATGCCGGAAACCTGCCCCACTGTAACGAATGTCGCAAACATCATTTGGGTGAATGTGGCAAACCATTTTGCATCAGGTGTCAAAGAAGTGGCCATGTGGCCCATATTTGTAAAAGTACCATTACCGTCGCTCAAAAGACGCCCAATGCGCCAAGGGCGGTTGTTTGTTTCGAATGTGGCCAACCGGGTCATTTTAGGAATGCATGTCCAACGAAGAAAGCCAACCCCAACACACGCGGCCGAACTTCCAACATTAGCACCGAGGATGCTCGAGACGACATGAACTAGTCACGGGTACGTTTCTTCTTAACAACTCCTATACTTCATGTTTATTCGATTCGGATGTCGATAAATGTTTTGTATCCAAGGCTTTGGAGCCTACTATTTGCACTCCACCCCCCCCCCCCCCCCTAGATATTACTTAGGCCATTCAAGTGACCAACGGAAAACTATTGCGTACCGACAAATTTATCGGAGAGTGTACGTCAAACTTATTGGGTAGGTAATTTGAACTTTGATTTGACATCTATAGAACTAGGGAGCCCAAAACCTATACGTTAGGAAGGGAATGTTTTCCCCACATATATGTGATTTTAGTGAACTAAATAATTTTCGTTTAAGAACCGATATCCTTTTCCTCGTATCAACAACCTCTTGAACCGTTACACGGATCTCGCGTATATTCTAAAATCGACCTTCATTCTGGTTATCATCAATTGAGGGTTAAGGTAGAAGATATCTCCTAAACCGCTTTCCGAACTCGCTACGATAGTTATAAATTTCTTTTAGTGCCGTTCAGTTTATCTAAGGCTCCGCCCGTATTCATAGACCTCCGGAACCGCGTATACAAACTTATCTAGACAAATCCGTTACCGTACTTATAATTTTAAGCTGTTCAAGCGGAAAGGAAAAACGAACAACGTCTCCGTCTTACGCTCGAACTCTTGAGAAAAGAGCAACTCTATGCCGAATTCTCCAAGTGAGAATTTTGGTTAAACGAAGTCCAAATTCTAAACCATATTGTTAGTGGTCAAGGTATTACAGTAGATCTCGCAAAAAAAAAAAAAAAATAAATAAATAAATAAATAAATTAAACATTTTCCGTGTCCGGACTTTGAACGTGATTTTTCACACCAACCTTACTAGATAAATTCGTGTGGCACAAAATGGAACTCAAATATAGAAATACTTCTACGTAAACGCCTGAAAGGCAACCCCTCTCGACTCGAAATCAAGGAAGCTGAAATTCGTTATTTTACACGGAGAATTTGAATACTTATTTATGGATCCGATCAATCTTCTCGTCATCGCGTACCACGATACATAGCTCTGCTATTTCACTATTTCCGTCTGATATTACTGAGACCAAAGATAACACACAATCCAAGGATACCCCTTTCTTCTTTGACTTAACGTCCTTGTGCTTCTGTTATACGGCCAACTACTACTCAACCCCGAGCTATACAACTACGTGTACTATCTCGTTTCCCACCAAGTCTCAACATTTGGCCACTAGATGCGCGATATGGCTACCTCAAAATGTGAACTCATCCTATTCTAAGTTCTCATTTCACTCCTATCTTTTCGCTCGTACTTCCGTATACGGAAACCTTTTTATATAATTTCTCAATGGAGAGAGAGACTCTTCACGTGTTACTAGTATTCGCCACGAGGGTGACTAGCCCTTACGAACATTTTTCAGTAGCTGACAAGAAACCTGTTCCAACAAACGCTTTCGAACCCTAACTAACTTGTCCAAGCATATCTTAAGAAATTATATTCCAACACGGTGTATCATTGTCAATTATCCCGGATCGAAAATACTCGTTACACATCTTGTTTACAAGAAGCCTTCGGAACACGTTTAGACGTGAGTACTGCGTATCTTCCACAAACAGACGAGCTAAGCAAACGAACAATTTACATCTTGGAAAGACATGTTACAAACTTGTATTGTCGCCTTTAGTTGATCCCTCTTACAACAGTAGTTACCACTCGCGTGTTAACGCGCACTTTTCGAAACTTTATATAACCACAAATGTTGTTCTCCTATTCGTTGGACCGAAGTAGGTGACGAGAAAATCATCAGATCCGAAATCATTCAAGAAATAACCTTTGAGATAGTTCAAGTCCGAGAAGGGCTCAAGACGGCCCGTGGTCGCCAAAGGAGTTATACCAATGTTAGATGAAAATCTCTCAAATTTAAAGTCAGTAACCGTGTAATATTGAAAACCACACCTTGGAAAGGTGTAATCCGTTTTGGGAAATCGAGGAAATTTATATCCGCAATATTGATCCTTTTGAAATCTTGGGGCGTCTTGGAACCGCTTCCTACCGTTTGGAACCTCCGACTCAATTAAGTTTCCGTTTACCTTACGTTCCATGTAACAAACTTAGATACGTGTCTTGCGGAACAGGAACGTGCTATCCTTCTAGATAAACTTACTATTGATGACAACTCCTCTTCGTAGAAAGACCGGTTGAAATTGTGGATCGTAAAACCAAGCCTTAATACAACATAAAACCCCGACTGTCCAAATTCGTGGGAATGCCCAAGGACGTATCTTCACTTATTCATAGCATTGACAATGCAAGGTCTCAAGGAAGAGACATCGACTATTACTTCCAACTAAATTTCGGGATGAAATTTCTTTTAAGGTGTGGGTAATGTAACATCCCGCATTTTTCCGTTAAATTATTTTAACGCCCGTCTTTTTTTATTTTAAAAATATCCTTCGTAACTAAATTCGTATCCTCCGTTAGCTAACATTCTTAATATTTTTCCGTTATTGGATTTTAACATCCTCCGTTAATACGCGTTTTAAAATATTCCGTTTAGGTAATTCCCGCACCCGACTACAAACTCGAGGGACTAAAATTGACACGGGGCAAACTAGTTGACTAGGTCAACTAGTCCACCCCAATCACCACCATTCAACCATCCCCCTCTTTCTCTCTTTCTCTCTAGCAAGAACACACACACATTTACCAAATTCATTCAATCATCATCTAAATTCGATCTAGGAGGCTTACAACAAAATAAATTACATATTCGTGATCCTCTCTTCATCCTCTTCATTTTGGTACCAACTTCATCTCGTTTGGGTAACATTTCTAAAACTCTAGATTTCTCTAAATTCGTGTTTTTGACTTGAAATGGTGTTAGTTAGTGTCTATGGCTCATTGTGATGTCGTGTATATGATTATTATGCTCGATCTCGTTGTTTTAGTGTAACTAGCATGAACTTGAATTTTGGTGTGTTGTTCTTAAATTTTGGATGATCATATGTTGTTAGATGTTAAAAGTTCATGTTCTAATTGTGTTCCTAGTATCACTAGCTTCAATTTGATGTGTAGGTTGCATGAGAAAACTCCATAAACTTGATTAGTGATTTTTGGTGAATTTGGGTTAGGGTTTGATAAGCTTGAAATGAATAGATGATACATTGAATGCCATGAATTATTGTTAGTAAGTAGTTAGTTGTATTGTATGCTCGATTACCTACAAAACGGTGTGTTGTATGTATGCATTAAATGCCCGAATCATAAATGTGCACTTATCAAATTCGAGTATTGAATGTGTGCATTAATCGATCATTTATTTTGGAAAGCCGATTGTTACAAATAATGTTTTTGGTTGGTGAAATATACTTAGTTGTGTTCTTTGTCAAATTACCTTTCCAACGATATAAGGTGCGAGTTCTAAGAGTTAGCGGTTTGTAATTTATGCTTGAAAGAGTTTTGATTTGGGACTTGAACAATTGAGACTGACCAGGTACCAGCGCACGGCAAATGCCGCGGCGCGGCCAGCTTATGTCGCGGCGCGACATAAGCCGTGGTCAGGTTCTGACCACCATGTCCAAATTACGAAAAATGTTTGGCATACTATGGACCTCCGATTCACATGAAACTTGTTCTAACATGCTCATATATGATTAAAAACCTCAGAAAAATAGTTCGGGACCCGACCCGAACATGTTGACTTTTTCGTTGACTTTGACCCGACCAAGTTGACTTTTAATCAAACTTAACCAAATGGTTGTGCAATGGTTCTAACATGCTTTTATACTTGTATCTTGCATGAAACGTGACAATTTGATTCACATGCTACATAATCGAGTCGTAACGAGCCATAGGACTAATTGAACATCTTTGACCTATCGTGTTTACCGTTATTGATACAACCAATTGTTTAGGTCAAGACTAGCATTGTTCTTTGCACACGTTTACTTGTTGAAGTACTTTACTACTCGTGCACTCAAGGTGAGATCATAGTCCCACTTTTACTCTTTTTGAACTTACATTTGGGATGAGAAAACATAAACATTTCTTTACTAAGTGAACACAAGTACAGGAAAACAAACATTCTACATACGAGTTTAGAACAAAAATCCTCAATTCGATTATCATTAGTTACACTTGCCGGGTGTAAGCGAGAACTTATGTTGTATGGATCCATATGGGTTTGACAAACCCTCATTCAAACGGTTCGCTACCGTTTACGAATGAAATATATTTTCGAGAAACAGTGTATGTTCTAGCACTAAGTGATGGGGTTCAATGGAAGGAAATGTTAAGCATTGATAATTGGGTGCTCGTGAAACAAACTTTTGGAATGTATTACTATTATTTCATTGATGCAAATCTTGTGGTTCACTTGTACTTACTTACTTAAACCTATGATTTCACCAACATTTTCGTTGACAGATTTCTATGTTTTTCTCAGGTCTTTGAACGCTATGTGAAACATGCTTCCGCTCATTATTTGATACTTGCATTGGATGTCGAGTATACATGCATTTCATGGAGCGTCTTTTGACTTTCTTTAAAACTGTGTCGCATAGGTTTCACATGTAACTATAACTTTGTAACGTAACTTTTGGATGAACAATTCTTGTAAACTTTGAAACAATCTTTATTTTTGAAAGGAATGCGACATATCTTTGGTCAAACGTCACGTTAAAGACCTATGACCACGCAACGGGACCTAAGTAGTCGACGCCGTCAATTGACGATTTGTCGGGGTCGCTACATTTTTATCATTACTATTATTATTAAAAGTATCGTTAGTATCAAAACTATCATTTTAACAAAAATTATCATTTTAACAAAAATTATTATTTTAATAGAAATGTCATTGTTACTATAAAATATCATTTTTATTATCATTTTAAATAGAATTATTATTTTAAAGATAATATTAAAAATTATCGTAAATATTAAAGTTATCATAATTAGAATTATCGTTTTATCATAATATCATCTTAGTAATTATAAATATTGATATTTTTATAATAATAATTATTATTACAAAATAATACAACTTTTACATACTAACATTATAGATATTATTTTATCAAATAAATATGTAATACAAACATATTTTACTACGTGTAATAAATTACTTTAATAATACCTATCATATTATCTTTATGATATTAAATGAACCCTATAAATTTTATTACTTAATATATATAAAAGTATATTTTATTATATAAATTTTAATATAAAATTTTATTTATTAATAAATGAATTATATTATTTACTCTAATAAATCTTTTAAAATATTTAAAAATATAAAACGACGATATTTAAAATATATTATAATCATGTATAAATTTTGAAAATCATTTTGAGTCAAACTGAATTTTGTTGACTTTTGCATATTAGTCTCGAGCATTAGGATTGTGGTACACTATGACCTGACCTAATTGTTAGACAAATATTGACCAACATATAATTATATATAATTAATTTAGGTTCGTGAATCCGAGGTCAACCTTGCACTAGTTCAATGACGTTATATGTATTTTCACTACGAAATACAGTATGGTGAGTTTCATTTGCCTTTTTACCCTTTATATTTTTGGGCTGAGAATACATGCGCAATATTTATAAATATTTTACAAAATAGACACAAGTACGTGAAACTACATTCTATGGTTGAATTATCGAAATCGAATATGCCCCTTTTTATTAAGTCTGGTAATCTAAGAATTAGGGAACAGACACCCTAATTGACGCGAATCCTAAAGATAGATCTATTGGGCCCAACAAGCCCCATCCAAAGTACCGGATGCTTTAGTACTTCGAAATTTATATCATGTCCGAAGGAGGATCCCGGAATGATGGGGATATTCTTATATGCATATTGTGAATGTCGGTTACCAGGTGTTCAATCCATATGAATGATTTTTGTCTCTATGCATGGGACGTATATTTATGAGAACTGGAAATGAAATTCTTGTGGTCTATTAAAATGATGAAAATGAATGATTATGATAAACTAATGAACTCACCAACCTTTTGGTTGACACTTTAAAGCATGTTTATTCTCAGGTATTAAAGAAATCTTCCGCTGTGCATTTGCTCATTTTAAAGATATTAATTGGAGTCTTTCATGGCATATTTCAAAGAACGTTGCATTCAAGTCATTGAGTTCATTAAAGATTATTATTATTAAGTCAAGTTATAGTTGGATAGTGGATATTATGAAATGGTATGCATGCCTGTTAATTTTCGATGTAAAGAAAGTTTGTCTTTTAAAAACAAATGCAATGTTTGTAAAATGTATCATATAGAGGTCAAATACCTCGCGATGTAATCAACTATTGTGAATCGTTTATAATGTATATGAACGGGTTCTTTCAATAGGAAAACTGGTTTAGGAGATAACTCTAAGACAAGTAGGGTTAGAACACCAAAAGGTCCTGTTAAATTTTTAAGAAATCCTAGATTTGCTGACAGACCTGTTCCTCCTATTACCCCTAAGCCCGTTTCAAAAGATAAACCAAATGTTTCTCCTATATTCGTAAGAAAACAAGATCCTTCATCTTCGAACTCTAATAACGTGTATGAATTTAGAGGACACAGGGAGTTTCGTTAATGTTTTAATTGTGCTATCTTTGGACACATTGCTGCTTATTGTCCTAGAAGAGTTCGTTCCACTAGACATAAGATTGACTTGTCACTTGATAATTTTAGATCATCTTATGCTCATAGAACAAACTCACCAGTAAGTAATGAACGTCATGATAAGAGGTTTAAGACAAATGTTGTTTATGGAGATCCTAAGAGAAAGAACTTAAATAGATCTGTGTCACCTGTGAAAGGTAAAATTCCAAAGAGAAGTTTTGAGGAAAATGTGACAGGGTTTCGTAATCAAGAAAAACCTTTTAAACCAAAGGCACGATCACCCTCACAAAAAGCTAGTCGTCGAAAATACTTTTATCGTAACAGACCACAAATGAGTCGCTCCAAAGATAAGCAAAATGTGAAAAACCAGAAGAGCAATATTGCTACTTCTAAACTGTCTAAGTTTATGGTTTCAAATGATGAGATTCCATCAGACTCAAACGGGAAATGGATGTAATTTTAAGCTATGGGTGTTAATGGACAACCTACTGCCGTCCGGGTGTGGGTTCCCATTATCAATTAATATTCTTAAAATGATATACAGGGAACCAGGGTACCTGCAAATAACACCTGGATAGTGGATAGCGGCCCTTCAAGACATATGACTGGACATCTATCTCTTCTTTCGGATGTAAACCCAATTAAAGGAGGTTATGTTGCATTTGCCGGAGATAAAGGAGGTCACATTTCAGCTCAAGGTTTATTGAAGAATGAGAAAGTTAGATTCGACAAAGTGAACTATTGTCAAGAGCTTGCAAACAATTTGTTGTCGGTTTCACAAATCTGTGAAAAATCTTTCAAGGTAGCATTTGATGACGAGTTTAGCTACATTTTGAATGCAGAGTTTGTGATTCCTCTAGAAATGATTTTGATGAAGGCTCCTAAACAAGATGATTTATATATGCTAGATATGAATGTTGCTACTTCAACTTCTAAACATCATCAAGCTTTTGTTTCTAAAGCAACTGAACAAGATTCTATTACATGGCACAAATGCATGGGTCATTTAAGTTTTCGGAAAATGAATCACCTTGTCCACAACAATCTTGTAGAAGGTATTGATCTTCGATCTTTTCAGATTCCAGGAACATGTGTTCCGTGTAAGAAGGGTAAGCAGAGTAAGAAAGCTCATATGCTGGTGAAGTATAATCTAATCTCTGCTCCGCTTGAATTGTTACATATGGATCTTTTCGGTCCAATTCGTTTTAAAAGCATTGATGGAAGTAAGTATTGTCTGGTTGTAACTGATGATTATTCAAGATTTTCTTGGGCAATGTTTTTGAAAGAGAAGTCCAATACTTTTGAGAATTTGAAAGTGCTAATCAATCGATTAGAGACAGGTTTTAATCTAAAGGTAAGAAAGATTCGTTGCGACAACAGTACATAATTCAAGAATCAGTATCTTGCAGGTTTCTGTATTGAAGAAGGTATCAATATGCAGTTCAGTTCTGCATACGCTCCTCAGATGAATGGTGTTGCTGAAAGAAAGAATAGGGTATTAATCGAGACAGCTAGAACAATGCTAGCAGATTCGTCGTTACCTGTTCAATTTTGGAGTGAAGCTGCTACAAATGCATGTTACACTATGAATCGAGTTCTGACTGTTAAACGACTGGGTAAAACTTGCTATGAGTTATTGCCTGGGAGAAAACCATCTTTGAAGCATCTAGAACTATTTGGTGCACCGTGTACCATTTTGAAATGAAAACCAGGAAGTAAGTTTGATTCTAAAGTGGTTACTGGAGTATTTCTCGGGTATAGTTCTCCTAAGAAGCGAGTGTTCAATAATGAAACAAGTTGTGTTGAAGAATGGTCTGAAGTTGACGTCCAAAGGAATCAAACGAAGAGTGCTCCTAAGAGTCATCCTTGGATTTATAACTATGATGAGCTGATTGACTCATTCAATCTTGCTCCAGATCAGACGGAGAATGAAGTTGAGTTACAAATGCTGTTCGATTTACAGAATGAACCAGAAGTATCTGCACCTACTCCAACTCCAACTCCATTACCCACTGTCGATGAACCAGTTCAAGATTCAGATCAAGACGTTGATCCAGTGTACGATACCTGCAAATCTGATATTTCAAGTGAAAGTTCTGATAATCATGAAGATATTAGTGATACTACGATTCTACATGATGAGTTACCTGTTCCTGTATAACCAGTTCCCAGAACTACAGCTGCTCATCCTAGAGAGAATATTATTGGAGTTCCGAATGCATGCGTTAGAACAAGACGGCAAGTTTAGTTTGATGGTCAAGTTAATACTCATATGACAGCTGCTGCTGCATACTACGAGTACTCATGTCATATTTCTAGAATAGAGCCAAAGACAACAAAAGAAGCCTTGAAGCATGTTGATTGGGTTATGGCAATTCAAGAAGAGATTCAACAAGTCCATCGTTTAGATATTTGGAAGCTAGTTACTAAGCGGTATGGAGCTAAAGTAATTGATCTCAAATGGGTTTGGAAATGCAAGTTTGACGAAGATGGCATGTTATCCGTAACAAAGCAAGATTAGTCACTAAAGGTTATCAGCAAGATCCTGAATTCGATTATGATGAAGTTTTTGCTCCTGTTGCCAAATTGGAAGCTATTCGCATTTTCTTGACTTTTGCTTCATTTATGAAGTTTAAAGTGTTTCAAATGGATGTCAAGAGTGCATTTCTTTATGGCAAGCTAAATGAAAGAGTATATGTCAGTCAACCACCGGGTTTTGAAGATCATCTTCATCCTGACAAAGTTTACCGTTTACGGAGAGCCCTATATGGTTTACATCAAGCCCCACGTGCTTGGTATGGAGTTATCTGATCAAAAAAGGTTATCAAATAGGCACGGTAGATTGTACTCTATTCACGAAAGTTAAAGATAATGATATTATCTTAGTTCAGATTTATGTAGACGACATTATTTTCGGTTCTAATAAGCAGGAACTAGTCGATGAGTTTGAGTAGGAGATGAAGGACGAATTCGAAATGAGCAAATTGGGTCTCTTACACTACTTTCTTGGTTTTCAAGTCGAACAGACTGATAATGAAATTTTTCTTCATCAAGTAAAGTATGTAAATGATATACTCGAACGTTTCGGTATGACTCAAAAACGTCCTGTGTCGACCCCGCTAGCTGTGAATCACAGTATTTCGTTAAACTGTGAAGGGGAGCCTGTTGATCCTACATACTATCGAGCAATCATCGGATCGTTCATGTATCTCACTGCATCTAGGCCGGATATTATGTTCGCAACATGTCTGTGTGCTCGTTATCAAGTTAATCCGAATACAGTTCATCTTACAGCTCCCAAAAGAATTCTACGTTATCTGTTACATTCTCCAAATCTCGACATCTGGTATTCGAATGAAGACAACTTTGATCTTGTAGCATACAGTGATTCAGACTATGCAGGTTGCAAAATCAACAACAAATCTACATCAGGAGGATGTCAATTTCTAGGTGAAAGGCTGGTGACCTGGCAATGCAAGAAACAAACTGCAGTTGCACTTTCCACGTGTGAAGCTGAATATATTGCTACTGCAAGTTGCTGTTCGCAAGTTGTATGGATTCAACAAAAACTTCGCGGTTACGGACTAAGAATCTCTTTCTCTCCTCTTTATATTGATAATACTGCTGCTATTGCAATTACTAAAAATCCTGTGCAACATTCTAAGACTAAACACATAGGTGTTAAATATCATTTTCTTAGGGATTGCCATGAGAAAAAGATAATTGAGGTTAAGAGAATATGTACTAAGGACCATAGGGCTGACCTTTTTACTAAGGCTTTTGATAAACCTAGGTTCTTGCTACTTTTAGAGATGAATGGCATTGTTGATCGAGACAAAGTAATTTCGGATGCTGATTGTGAGGTTTAATCAAACTTTTAGACTTTACATGTAGGATGCATGACATATAGATTTTAGTTTCTTATTATCTGTACTGCATATTTTTGCTTTCTGTCTGCATTTCCTTGCATGATTTCTTTCATGTTTGCATGCTAGTCTGTAGCTATTTTCTGTTTCCTTTATTTAAAATGCTAAAAGACAAAAAGATTTAATGTTTTAGTATTTTAGGGGGAGTATATGTTTCAACAGAAAATACCTAAAAAGTGTAAAAAGCCTCATCAGAAAACCCTAAAAAGTTGAAAATTCATAAAATGAGAATGTTTTGATTAATATGTGGGATATGAAGAAATTATTGTACTAAGAATTGATATATTTGATAAGTAAGGACTGATTTGTGTAACGACCCAACCCGTAATCCGACCAAAAACACGCCTTAAAAAAATTTGCGAGACTGTGCATCTGGACGGCGTCCAGTTATCTGGACGGCGTCCAGTTATCTGGACGCCGTCCAGTACTGAAGGACTGGACGGCGTCCAAGCCTTTTGGACGGCGTCCAAATGAACTAAAATATTCTGATCAGTTTTACATTTACACGCGAGCGAAAAACCCGCTTCCCGACACTTTCACACGAAAACACTTTCACAACATGTTATAATAATTAAAACTAAGAGTTTTCCACGATAAAACTGAGTTTTACGACACCGGGCCCACATCGGCCGTTTTACAACTTTCGTACAAAATTACGAGTTTTCGACCACGTGAGTTTTAACATAAACTAAAGACCGAGCATGGCGATTGGGGATACGCTACCCAATCCTAATCAATCCAAAAGCAAGATCTTCTAAAGTAACTACGCGAGTCCACTAGTTCCCTCGCTTACCCGAGCTACCGCATCCATGCATATCTATAAAAATAAAAACAACGAGAGGGTAAGCTAATGCTTAGTGATATATATGCATAAAATGAACACGCCACACGAATAATCAATTAACACATACTAGAGCATCCACGTATAAGGCAAACTAAGCATACCGTTCAACCGCTATATAACAAGCTAATAATCAACAAGTAAGTTCACCAACGATGCTATGAACAACACCCACAAGCTACACCCGGAGGGCTAGCTACATCACAACAATACGACGACATATATATTACAAAGCGTAAACCGCCCAAGGTTAACCCCTTAACCCAAACCGAAATGAATATTGGCCGAACTACACGAGATTTAGTAAATCCGCATCCACACGAGACTACTATCTTCAATATCACAACAACATCGAGGTTGGCTCAACTACACGAGCCTTAGTAAATCCGCATCCACACGAGATTTCTACCTCAATAAGATGACTGAACTACACGCGTCGTCGTGAATCAACATCCACACGTGATTCACTTCCCAAATCAAAACCCACGGTCCCGAGATTTATAAAAATCCACATCATCGGGGTTATCTAATTCACAACTCAATATCAACCCTTCGCCATTGGGGATATATAATTCTAATCACAAGCACATGTGATAACGTACACACAAAGTGTGCACCTCGCCAAAGGTGGTCAACCAAAACGCACAAACGTGCCAATTGGACCTATACACAAGTCCATCAAATCCACCTATATGTGAAGTGAGCTCTATAACCGAGTACCACTTCACCCGACCCGCACCCATCCTACACATACATATGCACATAGGATATTAACACTCACCTTGTTGTCTTGATGAATGCAACCGAACAAATTCGCAACACGTTAATGAAAAGTACCTATTTCATTATCACAATACAAACAACACAATTAGGGTGGATTTACAAACCAACTCAATTGACCCTTAGTGCAATTTCGACCCAAATGCACTTCCAAGCACAAACTGCGCCCAAACTAACCAATAATCACTAACACAAGTGAAAATGGTCCTAAAACGCCAATTAAACCCAAACACAAGTGTTAAACACTCGTCTTGCCCAAATTGACACCAAACCCTAATTTTGACCCATTTCAAAATTAGTCAACCAAATACCCCCAAAATGGGTTTCAACACTTCCATAATCACTAACACTAGTGATTATACCCATTATCAAAGTCTAATCATGGCCAAATCGTCAACCAACCTAAAACCCGCCAAGTGACCACAATAACTAGTCACCATAAACCCACTTCATCATCAAAAAGGGTTTCCCAATTAAACAAGCTCAAACCCTAACTTGAATATCAAATCTAACAAATGAAATTCGGAGTTTGAACTTACCAATACTACCACAACGTAGCCGTAAACGAGATAAACAACTTTAAAACCCGAGCTTTGGTGAGAATCTGACTCATTCTTCTCCAAATCAAGCTCTCTCTCTCTCTCTCTATCTCTTACTAAAAGTGAGTTTCTCTCACTAGGTGTAACACCCCGCCAAAATCGCCATTGACGCGGATGTTAACTCTGGTCCCAGTGCTCGGCTTAACTTCTAAGTAACAGCAGAGTTCTACAGTGAAAGCAATATATCTAAGTACCTGAGACAAAACATGCTTAAAAGTGTCAATCAAAAATGGTTGAGTGAACATCATAGGTTTAATAATTATAACAAGTTTTAGACCACAAGATTTAAATAAGCGGTTTAATCAGTTCGGTAGTAGTGCTGGTGTATATGATATCGATACTAACCATTAGTTACCCTAAACACATCACGTTCGTGTCGTTCATCGTTATTATGTATCCATTGACCAGCGGTCATCCGGATAGAGACGTCACCCTCAATAGCGCTATCACAATAACTAAGCTTGCCTTTATACGTAGCAACTAACGATATCATGGTAGGGATTAAGCATGAATCAAAGCATGTTAGCAAACAGTTTGAACTGATCAAAAGAAAGTTTGAGTACTTGTGTCTAAGCGTAAAACAGTTTAAAAGCAAGCATGTGTCTCACCCCAAAAGTTATAAAACAGTTAAAAAATGGGGCTACGAAGTTCACCTTAATAGCAGATAGATATTTCACGCAAGTTATATGATTGGAGTGTTGAACACAGAGATCTCAACCTAGAGATATTATGTTCGATTAGTTAATGTCTAATAGACATAAAGTTTGTTTATTACTATAGCAAACTATATTAACAGTGACCGTTTTCGAGAAAGTTATATTTATAAGTGATAATATACTTAGTGTACTTAAGTGTTATTATATAGATAAGTGTATGAGTTATAATAATAATAGTAGTAGTATTCTTTAATTAATCAAGTATTAAGTAGTCTCATAAATACAAGTGTTATATACATCCACATTTACATGTTTTCCTATACATATAATCTTTATTATTATATTATGTACGTATTTATAGCCATATTATGTATGTATATCTTTTACGTATGTGTTACATATATATTAGTGTAAAGGTGATTACATATAACTACTTATCATCTTTGTAATTTTTTATAATATTTACCTAATACATATACACACTCATACCTATAATGTATACATGCACATACGTACGTATGCATGCATGCATATCATTATCATTATATTTTACTAAACAACCCTCAAATATTACTAATCATTATTCTCTTTCATAAAATCATGACTTTTTATTTACTAACACATTTATAACCTAATAACATTACTCATCACATAAATTCCTAATCTTTTATTATGATCATACATCTTTCATCATACTTTTAACCTTTTCATTAATCATTAACAATTTTTTTTTTACTACATCATAATCATATTTATTAAACTTGTTCCTTATCAAGTTAATTACCTAATCTCAAATCATAATCTTTTATGCACCATATCATAATACTTATTAATTATAACTTTTAACATCCTTATTAATTAACAAATCATTAACACTTCATAATCATACTAACCTTATTACTTTTAGCTTAAAAATTTTATTAATCAACATCATAATCTCTTATGATACTTTTATACTTATTCACATTTATAAACAACATGAAAATAATAAATTAAAAGCATGATTTAACTAGGGTTTTAGGGCTACCTTTAGAAGGTGAAGATCAAGAACAAGATGGTGATTATGGACTAAGCAGAAAACGGAACCCAGCTGCAACAATCACGACCCAAAACAGGTTTCTTTGGGCATGTTTTGGTTCGACAGGAACAGCAAGACAGCAGTAAATAAAACGCAGCAACTATGAACACTTGTAGGCTGTTTTGACCACGCAAAAAAAACAAGAAACACAGCAGGTTGAAGACTGTTTGATGGCGAAAATAGGAACTGATCAACATCAGGAATGGTGGTGTTTTCATGGACTGAACAAGGCTGTGAAAGGTGGCGGTTTACAGCAAAAAAAACAAGAGGTATTGGTGACGGTTTATGGCTGCACAGGAGCAGCTGCTTGGCTCAAAGGAAGGCAGCAGAAGCTGCTGCAAGTTGGCGGTTTTGGACATGCTTTTGGTGGTATTTTGGTGACCGAAAAGAGCTGCAAATAGACTGCAGATGTGGCAGACAGAAGCAGCAACAAAGAGCTGAAAAAGATGGTGTTGGTGGTCACGTTTTGCAGCCTGTTGAGCTTCAATAAAGGCAGCAGGAAAGCAAGCAAGAACAACAACTTTAGGGACTGTTTTGAAGTTGTGAAAGGTGTCGATTAGGAGGATGTTTAGGGCTGTTTAGGATGTTGATTTTTGCAGGTTGTTTGGAGGGTTTTTGAGCCATGTTTCTAGTCGACAAAGAGGAAGAGAACAAGCTGAAAAGTGTCGACTAGATTGGAGGGTTTCCCCATTTTTTTGGCGTAGGAATTATGAGGGAAAAAAAGAAACTATAAAGCTTTATATAGAGATGAGCAAGTGTTGGATTCATTCTAGGATTACAAGTTAACTTGGTGATCAAGGATTAGGACTAGCTCCAAGACTTAGAACTAGATTAGGATTAGGATTGTAGGTTACTTGGTTATTAAGTTATTTTGTTTTTTTTATCTAACCGATTTATTCATTAATTATATATTTTTTTTCCGGCAATAATATATTTGTTTATATAATTTATATTTTTTTTTATTATTAATAATGTTACATACATTTTTATTTAGTCCCTTATTTATTAGTCATGTCTTTTATTTATTCTTCTTAGTTCTAATTTAGTTTAGTTCATATAAAAGTCACATTTAATCTATTACACATAGTTTATTTTATTAATTTAGTATTAGGGTTAGGGTTAAATTTTAAATATTAAATGGTATTAGGGTTTAGTTTTTAATGCATACGGTTATGTTTAGGGTTTTAAATAATATTTGGGTTTTAGTATTAATTACTGTATTTATTATATTCGGATAACAACCCTAATTATAAAATACAATCAAACAATGAACTCTAGGGCATTTCTGTCAATTCATGAAGGAAAAATGAGGGTTGTTATAGTATCTCTCCGTTAATTTAAACTTCGTCCCGAAGTTTCAGGAAGACTTCTCAGATGCATCAACGGTTGAGAATAGATGTAGATATTTCCGTTTCATCTGGTCTTCACGTTCCCAGGTATACTCGGGACCTCTACGTGATTTCCAACGGACTTTAACAATAGGAATATTTCCCAGTACTAAGCGTTTGAATCTTATGAGCCATAGCTTATACAGGTTCTTCTATGATGTGCATTTTATTATCAATGCAGAGGTCGTTCAAAGGAATAATATGAGTGTCACCTAACTAGGTTTTCTCAAAAGGGATTGTGATGTTACAAGCATTTCAGTAAATCAGATACCTGAAATGTGCAATGAACATCACTAAGTTTATTTGAAACCTTGAGCGCTTATGTCGCCATTAGGGCAGACAATCAGAGAGGAGTACTTGGAGATCACAGCCATGGAGTTTGATGCATGACTTGTGTTTGATATAGTTGGTGTTTAAATTTTTATTCTGAAAAATTAACCATAGGCATAATGCCTATGATTTTCAAGGAATGCGAAACGAGATGCCAGCCGAGGGGTCATTAATCTGGCTTATATGCAAAGCAAGCCATGATTACTAAGATGCCCTCAAAAATGGTCTTGTGGAAAAGATACTGTCCAATATATTACAATACATGTGAACTTATCCTTGGAAGAAATTTTAGAGGCACACTGTCGAATGTAACTTTATGATTATGATTTCCGTTAGGTCGAAACAGAGGTCGAACCTTTATCTAGGATAATCATCTAGTTGCAACAAACGAAGAGAGATATTTGGAGTAAACAAATAAATGTCATATACATTTAAGGTAACTCCTTTAAAGAGGATAGCGAGAATTATAAATTATATTTCTGATAGGAAACCGCACGAAAAAGTGTGATCTCTTAATGGGAAAGACTTTCTTGCACAGATGGCGAGTCGGCCTATTATTCTCTTATGAGTTTAAGTGCGGATGAGAAGAAATATGAATCATTGGGTATGAAGAATAGTTTACACCGGGTGAGAAAATCTCCAAAAATGATTTCTTGTATCACAAAATATAGAATTATAGAATTGATGTTCACGAGGGTGTTGTGGTTTAACCGTGAGATATTAGAAGTAAAATCTTCTCAACGGTCAACCTCACAAAGGGAAAAAGTTGATGAGAACAGAAGGTTTTAAAGGATGAACTTAATGATAAGTTTCGAAGGGCAAGAGGAATTGTGATTAATACGTGGTGTAGAATAATACGAAAATTTTATATAACCAAGCAAATGAAAATTTTACAGAAGTTCGAGTCGTTTAAGGTGACAATGTAGAAAGGAGCGAAGTTCTTAGTAAAACTAGAGTTATGTACAACATGTACTATTTTAAGTAAAATATCTTTTGATTAAAAGAATTGATTTATAAAAGTCAAAGTATAATTTTATATGTACTAGTCAAAAATAAGTAATGGTAAATTTTATTTACTTTATTATGTAAACATATACGATTTATAAAATTTGCACGAATGGAAGTAAATAAATTTATTTTATAAAATTTTGAGAGGATCGCACAGTAAAATAGTGTGTGTAAAATTTTGGTAACAGAATTTTCATATTACGGAGGTTACGAGTTGGAAAAAGATCGATGAAGATTGGGTGAAGGAATTTTGAAAATTTTGGGTTATTTTTAAGCAAAAATGTTGCGTGGTAATGAAATCTATTGTATTTAAGTGCGGTTGTTGACTATTATTAGGGCATAAGTTTTTGGAATTCAAAATGTTCATGTGTGAAGCTGTTACTGGCAAGTGATATATGAGTGGTAGAGTATGAGAATGTGATAGTGAACGTGGTGTTTATAACATCTTCGTTTGAATATTCAAATGAAAATCTTGCGAGTGGTTGTCGCTTATCTTCGACGGGTTTCCTAATGGAATTATGAAAATCTACACTAGGAGCGTAATTGCAGATAACAGGAGGCATGCTTCGAAGAAGTTTCGGGGGTGTCACTTCAGGTCACTTAAGAACATGCATCCTTCCTTCCAGCGGGGATGTGATAATTAAGCGTCAAAGAGGTAAGTTGTTTAAGAAAGAAAGAATGCTAAGCTTTACAACTTTTATAGCATAGGAGAATTTGTTAATCTACTCATGGGTATGAGATAGATAGTTTGATCGTAACGATCTCTTCGTATATATATAAATCAGATGATAATTACCCTTCATGTAATAACATTTAGATTTTTGAATGAATGGCTTGGAAATTTTTCTTTGATTCACTTTCTATTCCATATGTCATGATATTGGAATTTCTATATGAATTACCGTAATATAATCACGTCGGCCAAGCGTCATTATATTTCACTAATTCATACTTCCACTTCAATATCACCTCATAAGGTCGGGACATGTGATCAAACTTAGATAGTTGACGTGAGAATGTTGAGTCATGAGTGACTTTCCTTCACGTGAGTCAAAGAATACTTTGAATCACAATGGCGAAGTCAGGTCATAAGATATGAATGGATATGATAACAATCACATACTAACCGATCCTTTAGAGTCGGGATCAGGCAAGATGATAGGGTTTTGGATTGATATCCTTAGGAAAGGATACAGAATATCAAAAGAGGTAAAAGCAGGTACTAAGATGAATTGGCATTATAAAGATTAAAGGAAAGCGCTTAAAACTAAGGCAGGAAAGGTTATAGTCCTATAGATTGCTAAGGCACCTAACTAGCACATAAGGCACACATAGAATGCAATCCTGGTTCTCTATAACAAACCTTGGCTCTTCTATAATGAGATAGGTATGGTGGCATTTTATTGTTGGAATACAAGTCATGGCTCTTATTCTAAGAGTCAGACGTGTAAGTATAGTTCCTATAGCAAAGTGTTTCTAAAGATTTGAATGGTATAGGAATTCTAGGCATAACAAATATAAGTGAACTTAATGCACATAATCTAGAATGTAACGCAAATAATCAATACAAATGAACAACTCGGTTATAGACTAGACTCACTAATGCATCCTAACTATTCATGTTAGTCACACTAATGTAACCTAGTTCCCTATAACCAGAGCTCTGATACCAACTGTAACACCCCGCCAAAATTGCCATTGACGCGGATGTTAACTCTGGTCCCAGTGCTCGGCTTAACTTCTAAGTAACAGCAGAGTTCTACAGCGAAAGCAATATATATAAGTATCTGAGACAAAACATGCTTAAAAGTGTCAATCAAAAATGGTTGAGTGAACATCATAGGTTTAATAATTATAACAAGTTTTAGACCACAAGATTTAAATAAGCGGTTTAATCAGTTCGGTAGTAGTGCTGGTGTATATGATATCGATACTAACCATTAGTTACCCTAAACACATCACGTTCGTGTCGTTCATCGTTATTATGTATCCATTGACCAGCGGTCATCCGGATAGAGACGTCACCCTCAATAGCGCTATCACAATAACTAAGCTTGCCTTTATACGTAGCAACTAACGATATCATGGTAGGGATTAAGCATGAATCAAAGCATGTTAGCAAACAGTTTGAACTGATCAAAAGAAAGTTTGAGTCTTGTGTCTAAGCGTAAAACAGTTTAAAAGCAAGCATGTGTCTCACCCCAAAAGTTATAAAACAGTTAAAAAATGGGGCTATGAAGTTCACCTTAATAGCAGATAGATATTTCACGCAAGTTATATGATTGGAGTGTTGAACACAGAGATCTCAATCTAGAGATATTATGTTCGATTAGTTAATGTCTAATAGACATAAAGTTTGTTTATTACTATAGCAAACTATATTAACAGTGACCGTTTTCGAGAAAGTTATATTTATAAGTGATAATATACTTAGTGTACTTAAGTGTTATTATATAGATAAGTGTATGAGTTATAATAATAATAGTAGTAGTATTCTTTAATTAATCAAGTATTAAGTAGGCTCATAAATACAAGTGTTATATACATCCACATTTACATGTTTTCCTATACATATAATCTTTATTATTATATTATGTACGTATTTATAGCCATATTATGTATGTATATCTTTTACGTATGTGTTACATATATATTAGTGTAAAGGTGATTACATATATATACATATAACTACTTATCATCTTTGTAATTTCTTATAATATTTACCTAATACATATACACACTCATACCTATAATGTATACATGCACATACGTACGTATGCATGCATGCATATCATTATCATTATATTTTACTAAACAACCCTCAAATATTACTAATCATTATTCTCTTTCATAAAATCATGACTTTTTATTTACTAACACATTTATAACCTAATAACATTACTCATCACATAAATTCCTAATCTTTTATTATGATCATACATCTTTCATCATACTTTTAACCTTTTCATTAATCATTAACAATTTTTTTTTTACTACATCATAATCATATTTATTAAACTTGTTCCTTATCAAGTTAATTACCTAATCTCAAATCATAATCTTTTATGCACCATATCATAATACTTATTAATTATAACTTTTAACATCCTTATTAATTAACAAATCATTAACACTTCATAATCATACTAACCTTATTACTTTTAGCTTAAAATTTTTATTAATCAACATCATAATCTCTTATGATACTTTTATACTTATTCACATTTATAAACAACATGAAAATAATAAATTAAAAGCATGATTTAACTAGGGTTTTAGGGCTACCTTTAGAAGGTGAAGATCAAGAACAAGATGGTGATTATGGACTAAGCAGAAAACGGAACCCAGCTGCAACAATCACGACCCAAAACAGGTTTCTTTGGGCATGTTTTGGTTCGACAGGAACAGCAAGACAGCAGTAAATAAAACGCAGCAACTATGAACACTTGTAGGCTGTTTTGACCACGCAAAAAAAACAAGAAACACAGCAGGTTGAAGACTGTTTGATGGCGAAAATAGGAACTGATCAACATCAGGAATGGTGGCGTTTTCATGGACTGAACAAGGCTGTGAAAGGTGGCGGTTTACAGCAAAAAAAACAAGAGGTATTGGTGACGGTTTATGGCTGCACAGGAGCAGCTGCTTGGCTCAAAGGAAGGCAGCAGAAGCTGCTGCAAGTTGGCGGTTTTGGACATGCTTTTGGTGGTATTTTGGTGACCGAAAAGAGCTGCAAATAGACTGCAGATGTGGCAGACAGAAGCAGCAACAAAGAGCTGAAAAAGATGGTGTTGGTGGTCACATTTTGCAGCCTGTTGAGCTTCAATAAAGGCAGCAGGAAAGCAAGCAAGAACAACAACTTTAGGGACTGTTTTGAAGTTGTGAAAGGTGTCGATTAGGAGGATGTTTAGGGCTGTTTAGGATGTTGATTTTTGCAGGTTGTTTGGAGGGTTTTTGAGCCATGTTTCTAGTCGACAAAGAGGAAGAGAACAAGCTGAAAAGTGTCGACTAGATTGGAGGGTTTCCCCTTTTTTTTGGCGTAGGAATTATGAGGGAAAAAAAGAAACTATAAAGCTTTATATAGAGATGAGCAAGTGTTGGATTCATTCTAGGATTACAAGTTAACTTGGTGATCAAGGATTAGGACTAGCTCCAAGACTTAGAACTAGATTAGGATTAGGATTGTAGGTTACTTGGTTATTAAGTTATTTTGTTTTTTTTTATCTAACCGATTTATTCATTAATTATATATTTTTTTTTTCCGGCAATAATATATTTGTTTATATAATTTATATTTTTTTTATTATTAATAATGTTACATACATTTTTATTTAGTCCCTTATTTATTAGTCATGTCTTTTATTTATTCTTCTTAGTTCTAATTTAGTTTAGTTCATATAAAAGTCACATTTAATCTATTACACATAGTTTATTTTATTAATTTAGTATTAGGGTTAGGGTTAAATTTTAAATATTAAATGGTATTAGGGTTTAGTTTTTAATGCATACGGTTATGTTTAGGGTTTTAAATAATATTTGGGTTTTAGTATTAATTACTGTATTTATTATATTCGGATAACAACCCTAATTATAAAATACAATCAAACAATGAACTCTAGGGCATTTCTGTCAATTCATGAAGGAAAAATGAGGGTTGTTATACTAGGGTTTGAAGAGAGTGTTTGTGTGGGTGAATGAGATCCATTAATGGCCAATGGATCAGCTTTGAAAGCTCCAAACTGACACCCAAGTGAAATTACCAATTTACCCCTTTTTAAAATAAACTAACAGCTGGCCCGTCAGTTATATTGGACTGCGACCCAAATCTTGGACGGCGTCCAAACTTTCTTCACTGGACGGCATCCCAAAGTTTGAACGGCATCCCATTCTACTGAAACAGGATCAGGGTCTTACAACTCTCCCCCACTTAATTTGGATCACGTCCTCGTGATCTCCATCACTTAGCCAACCGGAACAACACTCAATGGTCCTCAAACATACGTTCCAAAACGACTTCCGCCACACTTATCGTTAATCTCGAGGATTACTCCACTTACTAAATACACACGTGTACGCATGCCGGAACATGCAATGCATACAACATCCAAAATCTATCACAATCGCTTAACATACGCGGAAACATCTTGTTTCCTCCCAACTTCTCTAGGCAATCCTTCTCAATGAATCGCCTTTAACACTAAATCATCATCCGCGATTTATCAAATTCATGAATCCGAGCACTAAAACTTGCTCAATCCCTCACATCGGGAAAAACTCAACCAATCTCTTACCGAGATACCACGCTATAAGAAACCAAGTCTCAACCTATGGTCAACAACCCGAGCGATGAAGACTGAACCAAACGAATCCTTACGGATAACACCTACCACTTAACATCCCTTGTAGTGCGCAATACGATCAATACGCAACTATCGTAACATCATAAGCAAACGACTACATCCGCTAGCATCCAAACGACTATGGCAACGCTAAATCCCAAGGTGTACAAAATTGACTATTGTCACACCCGTAAAAACATGTGAGCGAAACACGGCTATCTCATCACTAATCACACAACATGGTCCTCGCGACCCCACCATTGGTGTATAAAACAACCAATAGTTCTCAAATCCAATCAACATAAAGGCTGGCCGAAACTACACGCGCCTTAGTGAATCCGCACCACACGCGACTCACCACCTCCACCACAACAACAATCGGGATTGGCCGAACTACACGCGCCCTAGTGAATCCGAACTACACGAGAGTCACTATCCTAATAGAATGACCTCATCCACACGTGTCATTGTAAATTCGAACTAAACAAGACTCACTTCCTCAATATACTGATCGCATCCACACGTGTCGTTGTGAATCCGAACTACACGCGACTCACTTCCACAATAAGATGACCGAACTACACGTGTCATCGTGAATCCGCATCCACACGTAATCTACCTCCCAAATCTCAACACAGGAATGGTACTCCCATTCCCCATCAGTACTCGTATTTCTCGATACGTTGTACCTTACCGATATAACACTACTCCCATGATGAAGTTAGCGGACCGAGTCACGGCCATAACCCACCAATCACCCACGCTCTTTTGGCCCCATGCGACGAGTAGTGTAACATCGCGCACTGCTACACCCAATGTTGTAAATCTCCTTATTTCTCTCCGAGATCTCCCCGAGATCTCTTTTTTGAAAGGCTGCCGAGACGAGATGCCCATCTCCCGATATTTCCTGGTCATCGGGGTCAAAATTGGTCAACGCCACAATTTCTCGAATTTTCTCGCTCATTTCTCTAATTTTCTCATAAAATATCGTAATTTTTCAAATTTATTCGCTCATTTCTTCGATTTACTTGTAAAATCTCGTAAAAATGTATACAAATGTACATATATTTATTTATTTATATATATATTTATGTTATAAAAACTAAAAAGTCAACGTAAGTCAACGTCCGAGATCTCCTCGAGATTTTTCTTAGATACCGAGATCTCCCCAAAAATGTTCAAACGAGATCTCCCCGATATCCGAGATCTCCAACCTTAGCTACACCATAGTAAATCCTAACGGAATACACTAACCATCAACACACGCTCTTTTGGCCTCATACAACGAGTAGTGTAACATCGCGCACTGCTACACTATAACGTCCTCGATCGGGCCTAGCTGTAAGATTACTAGTTGCCCTTAAGTTAGTATTGTGTTATTATATATGCTTTTATTTTTATTTAATATTTACTATTAAATAATGATGTGGTTTGGACCAGTTTGTGACAAGGGTCACAGAACATGTTTGTTTATCTAATTTGGACCTCGTTTGGGTTGCCAAATGATGTACGAAAGATATCAGATAACTGATAAATACCCGTGTGTTGCACAGTGTAGGATATAACCCACTTTAGATGAGCTAGTGCTTCTAATTTCTTCTTTTGGCTTCCAGATTATTCACACACATAAACACACACCGTACTTTCATCTTCTCCACCTACACAAAACCCTAATCTCAAATCCTTGTTCTTGAGCTCAAATCTTTCTTACTATCATGTTCTTTGTGATTTACTGAGTCTATCAAGGTAAGAATCAAAACATTTCATGCTTTAATCTTTGAGAAAATTGGATTTTTGTGTAAAGTTTTACAAAGTGAGTAATTTGGGTCAAAGTGGTTAGATTTGATGTTGTTTGAGTCCAAATCTTGTGGGTTTATGTTTCTACATGCTTAGTGTCTTTGATTTGGTCAGTTTTGAGGTCGTAATCGAGCTCTAGAGCAAGAATTGGTCGATTTTGGGTGAAACTCGTCACTTTATCTTCAGCTTCTGCAGATAAACACAGTCGGCCGAGTGTCTCGAGACACTCGACCGACCGACTCGACCATCGACCGAGTGTGTAAGACCCACGGTCGAGTGTGTCTGTGAGAGACCATCGACCGAGTGACTAGACACTCGGCCGAGTGAGTGTAGACAGTCGGCCGACTGTCTCTGACAGTCGACCGAGTGTCTTTGGCAGTGAAATATTTTACCAAGTGTTGATTTTTAGCCGTTATGCTGCCCGTTTGTATTTTGATGTCCATTTTGAAAGTGCATAAGTGTTAAGCAAAAATTTTTAGCGGACACTTATTCTGACAAAAATTTCTGTATTGTGTTATTTGATGATAATGGACAATAACTAACTTGAATTGCCTTATGCTCAGGTGATAAAGATAAGGAAGTAGCCCAGTAGTAAATTATCTGAGCTGGTTGCTGGTAATTGGTGAGTGGGACAAACTGAAGAATATAGTATATAGAAGCATGTTATATTATGATTGCCATGCTTGTTAGATATACTTATTGTTGTGGTTAGTTAGTACTTTGTGATGAATGCATGTTAGTTGATGCTTGTCTGCTGGAGCCTAGTGCGTCCCTATTGTGTGGTAGCCTCGGTAGGAGAGGTCAACCTGCGGGTTGGGTTCCTCTGTGGTAGCCTAGACAACCGTGGTGTATATATGTGTGAATGACGTGTCCATCGCGTGTGGATTATGTATATACATACGGTGGTGGAGGAACTTCTGGTAAGCCCCAGTCCGATCAGCTGGAGGTTAATGGTTTGGCCGAGCCGCCAGAGTCTCTGTAGACGGCACTTGGGTGATGTTTGTATGTTAGGCTATGTAACATGATAAGTATAACACTTATGTATGCTATAGCCTGTAGTTAGTCGTACTCACTTAGCTTCGTGCTAATTCCCCTCCATCTATTTCATGCAGGTTATTAGCTTTTGTAGATATCGTGTTTTGGGGAGCAGAAGGACATGGTGATGTTATGTTTGACAATGAAGAAACTCTGATGTTGTCTTGCTTTGTTTGAACAATAATCTTTTGTAAACTTGTATTTTGTAATGATACGTGACACTGGTTGTATTGCTATTTTGTAATAAAATAATAAATGCTTCCGCCACGTTTTAAACAAAAAAATTTTTTTAGCTGTGTCACAAGTTGGTATCAGAGCTTGGTTTGGCAGCATGTGCATTGTGATATAAATGTCATGTTCCCAAACTTAGTAAAGTCATGTCAAACATAACATGCCGGGGATGGGTTCAGTGAGTATTAAGACATGTTATGTGTTAGTTGTTAGTACTAACAGAGTTTATACTAAGCCTTGGTGTGAGTGTTGTGGTAGTGCAGTAATGGCAGATAATGAAGCAAATGCTAATGACCCTAATGTCCCTGGAACTGATAACTTTCGAGCCCCTGATGAAGATGGACATGTGTCATCGGAAGAGGAAACCTCACAAGAAGTAATAAACCTTCAAAGCCGATTATTAGAAGCTCGGGAGAAAATTAAGGAACTAGAGCAAGAACGGGCACAATGGAACCCTAATACCACTGCGTTAAACACAACCTTTCCTCCTAACTTTTATACTCAAGCCGGTAGCAGTTCTCAGTCACAGTTTCCTCAAACCACCTATCAAAACCTCCAAATGCAATTCCCGTATAACCAGGCATTTCCAAATCAAATGATATACCCTTTTCAAATTCTCGAGACGAGAAAGAAGTGTACCTATAAACAATTTTTAGACTGCAAACCTCCTGAGTACAGCGGTCACACAAACCCTATAGTGACACTCAATTGGATGAGAGAAGTGGAAAGAGCATTAGAAGCAAGTTTTTGTGAGCCTGAATCCATAGTGTTATTTGCTAGTAGGCTTCTCAAGGGTGAAGCAATGGAATGGTGGGATTCTATTACTGCATATTTACCTAAAGAACAGATCAGCCAGATTACCTAGGAACAATTTGCTGCTAAGGTTCGTGAGCAGTATTGTTCTGAGTATGAGATGGAAAGATTGAAAACTGAGTTTCTGAGTATGAAGATGACAAAAAGTATGACGATTGATGAAGTTTTCAGAGATTTCACATCGAAGTTAAGGTTTGTTTAGCAATGGGTACCGACTGAGAAGGATAAGATCCAACATTTTATGTGGGTGATTAAGCCAGAGTATAGAACAGTTGTGAGATTTGCAACAACTTTGGCACAGGCTCATGAGATGGCTAAAGTTATAGAAGGTGATATAATGGCAGCGAAAAGAGAAAGTTCAAAAAGTGGATCTTTTGGGGGAAAATCAGAAGGTCAAACTGGTAGTCAGTCTACTCAACAGTCAAGTAAGCAATCAGGATTTCGTGGTAAGAAGTCAGGTGGGTTTAAACAGAAAAGTAAGTCTGGTATGAGTGGATCAGGTTCTTGTCAGTCCGGTTGGTGCAATGTTTTTAAGTCGACCCATGTCAGTCCGTGTTCTCCAATGACTAGAAGGTGTTTAAAATGTGGAGTGTTAGGTCACGAATCAACAGCTTGTTCTTTTAAGTCTAATGTTTGTTGGAGTTGTCATCAAGAGGGGCATAGATCTGCAAATTGTCCATCTGCGTCAAGAGCCGGTTCTGGGGCAGGGTCAGGGGCGAGGTCAGTTACTTCTGGGGGATCTTCTGCTTCTACTGCCGGGCAGAAGAGAAAGAATCCTCCAACAGTAGAGGCAAGAGCGTTTCAGATGATGGTAGACGCTGCAACCGCTACCGATGATGTCATTACTGGTATGTTCTTGGTTAATTCCTTGCCAGCTCGTGTGTTATTTGATTCTGGAGCAAATCGTTCTTTTATGTCCGTAGGCTTCTGTGATAAGTTGAAGTTGCCTGTTAGGATGTTAGATGCGCCTTTGGGGATAGAAGTAGCTGATCGTAAAATGGTTCCATGCACATCATCTGTGTCTGGAATTACCATCGAAATCGACGGCCATTCTTTTCCTTTAACCTGTTTGTTGATGCCTATACCTAGCTTTGATGTAGTCATAGGCATGAATTGGTTAAGAGCTAATAGGGCTAATATTAAGTGTGATAAGAATATGATTTCTTTCCGTTTGGCCGATGGATCCCGAGTGATAGCTAGGGGAGAGCGCAGTGGATTTAACTTTCCGATGGTTTCCCTAATGAAAGCTCAGAAGGCGATATTGAAAGGGTGTGATTCGTTATTAGCCTATGTGATCGATGTTAAGAAAGAAAAGAAGCAGGTGACCGATATTCCCGTTGTGTCAGAATTTCCTAAAGTGTTTCCAGATGATTTACCAGGGTTACCTCCAGTACGTGAAGTAGAGTATAAAATCAATTTGGTTCCGGGTGCTACACCAGTTGCAAAAGCTCCTTACAGATTAGCTCCATCAGAAATCCGAGAAATGATGTCTCAGATTCAGGAATTGTTAGATAAGGGGTTTATTCGAACAAGTTCTTCACCATGGGGTGCTCCTGTGTTGTTTGCGAAAAAGAAAGATGGGTCGCTTCGTATGTGTATAGATTACCGTGATTTGAATAAGAGAACAATAAAGAATAAGTATCCCTTACCGAGAATCGATGATTTATTCGATTAGTTACAGGGTGCTTCTTACTTTTCAAAGATTGATTTACGTTCAGGGTATCATCAGGTACGTGTTGCAGAGACCGACATACCAAAAACAGCGTTTAGAAAAAGATATGGTCATTATGAGTTTTTATTTATGCCATTCGGGTTAACGAACGCGCCAGCAGTGTTTAAGGATTTAATGAATAGGGTGTGTCGTCAGTATCTTGATAAATTTGTGATTGTCTTCATAGATGATATCTTGATATATTCAAAAACTGAGAAAGATCATGCTACGCATCTGAGGTTGGTGTTAGAGCTTCTGAAACAGGAACACTTGTACGCTAAGTTCTCCAAGTGTGAATTTTGGTTACGGGAAGTACAGTTTCTGGGTCATGTGATTTGTGAACAGGGTATCTAAGTGGATCAGTCTAAGATAGAAGCTGTAATGAATTGGAACTCTCCAAAAATGCCGACAGAAATCAAGAGTTTTCTGGGTTTAGCAGGTTATTACCGCAGATTTATTAAAGACTTTTCCAAAATAGCAGGCCCATTAAATAAGTTAACCAGAAAAGATGTAGCCTTTCGATGGACTGATGAACAAGAAGAGGCTTTTCAGACTCTCAAACAGTTGTTATGTCAAGCGCCGGTTTTAGCTTTACCAGAGGGAACAAAAGATTTTGTGGTTTACAGCGATGCGTCACACGCAGGTCTAGGTTGTGTTTTGATGCAAAGAAATAAAGTTATAGCGTATGCTTCATGACAGTTGAAGAATCATGAACGAAATTACCCTATTCATGATTTAGATTTAACTGCAGTTATGTTTGCCTTGAAGCTTTGGAGACACTATTTGTATGGTACGCATTGTGAAATCTATACAGATCATAAGAGTCTTCAATATATCTTTTCGCAAAAAGAATTAAATATGCGTCAACGTCGATGTTTAGAACTGATTAAAGACTGCGATTTTGAGATTAAGTACCATCCGGGTAAAGCAAATGTGGTCGCAGATGCTCTGAGTCGTAAGAAAACATTCGAAAATGCCAAATTTATAAGAATTGAGATAGTTTCAGATTTGATTGATCGATTGAAAACCGTACAGTTAGTAGCTTTGAATGACGAAAACCTAAAGACTGAACAAATGACCAAAAGAAAATTTGATTTATGCAACGATTCTAGAGGATTAAAGACCTATAAAGACCGAATTTGGGTGCCTATGCTTGGAGATTTGAGGGATTTAATCCTTAACGAGGCACATAAATCGAGATTGACAGTGCATCCAGGTAGTACTCAGATGTACCGAGACTTGAAAACATTGTATTGGTGGCCGACAATGAACACAGATGTTGCAGGTTTCGTTGAGAAATGTCATATTTGTGCACAAGTTAAAGCAGAACATCAGAAACCATATGGATCTCTATGACAGTTAGAAATTCCTCAGTGGAAATGGGATCATATAACGATGGATTTTGTAACCAAGTTACCCCAAACCCAGAAAGGTCATGACATGATCTGGGTGATAGTGGATCGTTTAACAAAGAGTGCTCACTTTTTAGCTACTCGTGAAACCGCTTCGTTGAGCGATTTGGCAGAGTTGTACTTGAAAGAGATCATTAGTCGACATGGTGTACTGTTGTCAATAGTTTCCGACAGGGATACTAGGTTTGTATCTAACTTCTGGAACAGTTTACAACAGAATCTGGGTACACGTGTGAATCTAAGTACAGCTTATCATCCGCAAACAGACGGTCAGAGTGAACGGACGATTCAAACTTTAGAAGACATGTTGAGAGCGTGTGTCTTAGAATATGGTGGTTCTTGGGATTTGCATCTTCCATTGATAGAGTTTGTTTACAACAATTCGTATCATTCGAGTATCAGGATGCCGCCGTATGAAATGTTGTATGGTCGAAAATGCAGAACTCCTACATGTTGGTTAGAAGCAGGTGAGAAACAATTTGCAGGTCCCGAAATTGTTCAGATAACCGTAGAAAAGGTCGAAATTGCACGTGAGAAGTTAAAAGCAGCTAGAGACCGACAAAAGATGTATGCTGATCCACGCAGACGTCTGGTGATATTTAATGTAGGTGATCGTGTTTATCTAAAAGTTTCGCCATGGAAAGGGGTGATCAGATTTGGTAAACGGGGTAAACTAGCACCGAGATTTATTGGACCATTTCCGATCAAAGAAATTTTGAATGATCAGACGGTGGTCTTAGATCTTCCTTCAGAGTTAGCAGGAATTCACAACACGTTCAATGTGTGTTATTTAAGAAAGTGTAAAGTAGACGATGAAAGTCAGATTCTTCCATTGAAGGATTTAAAAGTTGATTTGACTAAGAAACTAGTAGAAGAGTCGATTAGAATAGTGGACAAAAAATTCACAAAGCTAAGAAAGAAACATATTCCTATGGTGTTAGTGGAGTGGCGACACAATTTAGGTTCTAACTTGACGTGGGAAACCGAGGAGTTAATGAGGGCGCGATATCCCCAATTGTTTGACCTTGACCAGATTCCGAGGACGGAATCTTCTTAAGGGGGTAGATTTGTAACATCCTCGATCGGGCCTAGCTGTAAGATTACTAGTTGCCCTTAAGTTAGTATTGTGTTATTATATATGCTTTTATTTTTATTTAATATTTACTATTAAATAATGATGTAGTTAGGACCAGTTTGTGACAAGGGTCACAGAACAGGTTTGTTTATCTAATTTGGATCTCGTTTGGGTTGCCAAATGATGTACGAAAGATATCAGATAACTGATAAATACCTGTGTGTTGCACAGTGTAGGATATAACCCACTTTAGATGAGCTAGTGCTTCTAATTTCTTCTTTTAGCTTCCAGATTATTCACACACACAAACACATACTGTACTTTCATCTTTTCCACCTACACCAAACCCTAATCTCAAATCCTTGTTCTTGAGCTCAAATCTTTCTTACTATCTTGTTCTTTGTGATTTACCGAGTCTATCAAGGTAAGAATCAAAACATTTCATGCTTTAATCTTTGAGAAAATTGGGTTTTTGTGTAAAGTTTTACAAAGTGAGTAATTTGGGTCAACGTGGTTAGATTTGATGTTGTTTGAGTCCAAATCTTGTGGGTTTATGTTTCTACATGCTTAGTGTCTTTGATTTGGTCAGTTTTGAGGTCGTAATCGAGCTCTAGAGCAAGAATTGGTCGATTTTGGGTGAAACCCGTCACTTTGTCTTCAGCTTCTGCAGATAAACACAGTCGGCCGAGTGTCTCGAGACACTCGACCGACCGACTCGACCATCGACCGAGTGTGTAAGACCCACGGCCGAGTATGTCTGTGAGAGACCATCGACCGAGTGACTAGACACTCAGCTGGGTTGGGTTCCTCTGTGGTAGCCTAGACAACCGTAGTGTATATATGTGTGAATGACGCGTCTGTCGCATGTGGATTATGTATATACATACGGTGGTGGAGGAACTTCTGGTAAGCCCCAGTACGATCAGCTTGAGGTCAATGGTTTGGCCGAGCCGCCAGAGTCTCTGTAGACAGTACTTGGGTGATGTCTGTATGTTAGGCTATGTGACATGATTAGTATAACACTTATGTATGCTATGGCCTGTAGTTAGTCGTACTCACTTAGCTTCGTGCTAATTCCCCTCCATCTCCTTCATGCAGGTTATTAGCTTTTGTAGATATCGTGTTTTGGGGAGCAGAAGGACATGGTGATGTTATGTTTGACAATGAAGAAACTCTGATGTTGTCTTGCTTTGTTTGAACAATAATCTTTTGTAAACTTGTATTTTGTAATGACACGTGACACTGGTTGTATTAACATAGTTAATGCTATTTTGTAATAAAATGATAAATGCTTCAATTCTGACACGTCTCCTTGCCGCACCCGTCCCTGCTAACTCGGGACACTCCGATTTACGATGTCCTTCCTCTTGGAAATTGAAGCACACCGTGCCATCACCTTTTGGCACTGAACATTCCCAAGACTTGTGACCCCTCACGCCACAATTGTAACACCTAGACGCACTAGAATCCGATATACTCATCCGTGTACCACCCGTGCTCATACTCGGACCCTTAGTCCTCTTACTTGAAGCACCATACGAAACAACCCTTCTCTCACTTGAAGGTTCACCCATCTTTGATCGCGAATACGACTCGAAACCTCTAGCCACGGCGAATAATTCCGCAAATGATTTCGCATAACTTCTGCTAATTTTGTTCTTCAAGTCATCATTCAAAGTTCGATAGAAATCCTCCATCAACAAACGATCATTCCCCATATACTCCGGGCTAAAACGAGCCTTCGCCATAAAGGTCGTCTTGAGAGTATTCAAATCCATAGAACCTTGTTGCAATTTCGCAACTCGTTACGCAATTCCGACAAATCGGCTGAAGTCCGGAACTCCTCGAAGAATTTCTTCTTAAACTCGTCCCAAGATAACGCCATAAACGGTTCACCACCGACAAGATCAATCTTACCATCCAACCAATCCTTCGCCCTACCCGTAACAAACTAGTAGCGAGTCTTGTCCTCTTCTCGGGAGGGCATTAAATAGTACGAAAACACCCTTCGATGTTCAAGATCCAAGTTGTGCTTACCAAAGGATCCAGTTTCCCGTCATACCTCAGGGGTTTAGTCCTCATGAAGTTCTTATAACAACGCTCCATTTCACCACTATTTCGAAATTCGGAATACTTCATGTCCATTTCTTCTCGAAACGCACTCATTTGCTCCATAACGGCGGCCGCAACTCAAGCGTTAAACTCGTCGTCATTCATCTCGATCTCGCTTTGCATCGTCATTCTGAGGAATGCAAAACGATTAGTCCACGAACGTATAAATCCACACGTACAACACCGCCCCATCTTGCTCAACACTCGTCGTACATCACTTGTTAGACACGATTTGCACTCGTAATAAGGTTTGCAAGTCCTTATTACGCACACACGCCGTATCAACTCGTTAGTACCACGACTATCTTGCTCGATGATATTCGCAATGCAATCAAAAATACAAACACAACACAAAAGTATATTATTAATATCCGCATATTAATATAACCGTTAGTCCACCTACAAATTAAGGCACTAACCACATTTCCCATTCCGACCTGTACACCTACAAGTCCCGCAACAAATAAGCACACACAAAAGTCTAAGTCTAGGCACCTATCTCAAGTCACCTAAATCCCTTAGACCATGCTCTGATACCACTTGTAATGACCCAACCCGTTATCCGACCAAAAACACGCCTAAAAAAAAAATTGTGAGACTGTGCATCTGGACGGCATCCAGTACTGAAGGACTGGACGGCGTCCAAGCCTTTTGGACGGCGTCCAAATGAACTAAAATATTCTGATCAGTTTTACATTTACACGCTAGCGAAAAACCCGCTTCCCGACACTTTTACATGAAAACACTTTCACAATATGTTATAATAATTAAAACTAAGAGTTTTCCACGATAAAACCGAGTTTTACGACACCGGGCCCACATTAGCCGTTTTACGACTTTCGTACAAAATTACGAGTTTTCGACCACGTGAGTTTTAACATAAACTAAAGACCGAGCATGGCGATTGGGGATACGCTACCCAATCCTAATCAATCCAAAAAAAAGATCTTCTAAAGCAACTACGCGAGTCCACTAGTTCCCACGCTTACCCGAGCCACCGTATCCATGCATATCTATAAAAATGTAAACAACGAGAGGGTAAGCTAATGCTTAGTGAGTGAGAATATACTACATACATATATATGCATAAAATAAACACGCCACACGAATAATCAATTAACACATACCGGAGCATCCACGTATAAGGCAAACTAAGCATACCGTTCAACCGCTATATAACAAGCTAATAATCAACAAGTAAGTTCACCAACGACGCTATGAACAACACCCACAAGCTACACCTGGAGGGCTAGCTACATCACAACAATACGACGACATATATATAACAAAGCGTAAACCGCCCAAGGTTAACCCCTTAACCCAATACCGAAATGAAGATTGGCCGAACTACACGAGCCTTAGTAAATCTGCATCCACACGAGACTACTATCTTCAATATCACAACAACATTGAGGTTGGCCGAACTACACGAGCCTTAGTAAATTCGCATCCACACGAGATCACTACCTCAATAAGATGATCGAACTACACGCGGCATCGTGAATCCTCATCCACACGTGATTCACTTCCCAAATCAAAACCCACGGTCCCAGGATTTATAAAAATCCACATCATCGGGGTTATCTAATTCATAACTCAATATCAACCCTTCGCCATTGGGTTTATATAATCTACATCACAAGCACATGTGATAACGTACACTTAAAGTGTGCACCTCGCCAAAGGTGGTCAACCAAAACGCACAACCGTGCCAATTGGACCTATACACAAGTCCATCAAATCCACCTATATGTGAAGTGAGCTCTATAACCGAGTACCACTTCACCCGACCCGTACCCATCCGACACATACATATGCACATAGGATATTAACACTCACCTTGTCGTCTTGATGAATGCAACTGAACAAATCCGCAACACGTCAATGAAAAGTACCTATTCCATTATCACAATACAAACAACACAATTAGGGTAGATTTACAAACCAACCCAATTGACCCTTAGTGTAATTTCGATCCAAATGCACTTCCAAGCACAAACCGCGCCCAAACTAACCAATAATCACTAACACAAGTGAAAATGATCCTAAAACGCCAATTAAACCCAAACACAAGTGTTAAACACTCGTCTTGCCCAAATTGACACCAAACCCTAATTTTGACCCATTTCAAAACTAGTCAACCAAATACCCCCCAAAATGGGTTCCGACACTTTCATAATCACTAACACTAGTGATTATACCCATTATCAAAGTCTAATCATGGCCAAATCGTCAACCAACCCAAAACTCGCCAAGTGACCACAATTACTAGTCACCATAAACCCACTTCATCATCAAAAAGGGTTTCCCAATTAAACAAGCTCAAACCCTAACTTGAATATCAAATCTAACAAATGATATTCGGAGTTTGAACTTACCAATACTACCACAATGTAGCCGTTAACGAGATGAACTTTAAAACCCTAGCTTTGGTGAGAATCCGACTCCTTCTTCTCCAAATCAAGCTCTCTCTCACTAAAAGTGAGTTTCTCTCACTAGAGTTTGAAGAGAGTGTTTGTGTGGGTGAATGAGATCTACAAATGGCCAATGGATCACCTTTGAAAGCTCCAAACTGACATCTAAGTGAAATTACCAATTTGCCCCTTTTTAAAATAAACTAACAGCTGGCCCGTCAGTTATGTTGGATGGCGTCGCAAATCTTGGACGCCGTCCAACCTTTCTTCACTGTACGACGTCCCAAAGTTTGGACCGCATCCCATTCTACTAAAACAGGATCAGGGTCTTGCAATTTGAACGTTTATGTTTATCTGTTGTGTGATGTACTGATAGACGTGACTGACGAATTCTTGGCATTAGATAATCATAATAAGAATAATGATCATCTAAGATTAAGAAGTCATGAACGATCTGTAACGTTTGAAGGTAGTCACCTAATTATCTCCAAAACTGTATCTAATGATAATTGTTGAGGAACTCAACAGTCGGTTGAGGGTATCCCCTATCATAATTGATAATCACTAGAAAAGGTTGGGGGTGGATTTAAGGTTGAGGATTATCTATTTGGCTGGTGCATACCACGTTGTCACGGGCCTAAGACTTTATAATCGAAACTAAACCCCGAAAATATCAGAGAAAATTAGTTTATGTCGAAGTAAGTGTCCCTTCTCGCTTAAGCTCAAAAAGTATAATTCCTTATTGCGGACCGTTCAAGCATTTAAGGGAGAACACCTTCGAGTGATCTGATCACACAACAAAGAAACATGAGTTCATTCATAAAAATGGAAAATCCATTCACGATGGCTTTTAAAATCAATATATCTTAAGACAGTGATATGCTGAAAAAGAAATATCAAAAGAAAATCAAAGTCAAAAATAATTGGCGTATCAAGATGTGACGACCCAGAAATTTTTGACCAAATTTAAACTTAATCTTTATATGGTTTCGACACGATAAGCAAAGTCTGTAAAGTTGAGTCTCAAAATTTTTTGGAACAATTTACATGAATGCATTGCCCTATAACTATTTTCGACGATTCACGAACATTATTTGTAAATAAATATGTATATATTATATAAATATAAATATAAGAATATATAATATTTTGATTTAATAAAGTATACTTTAATAATTGGAATTTAAAATGTAATATAACAATTAGAATAATTAAGTATTGTTAATATATATAAATATGTATATGTTATTATAAATCTATTATTTCTGTTAAATATATATAAAATATATATTAACTATTCATTAAATGTCATCATATAATATAATATTACATAAATAATAAATAATATTACATTAAATTATAAGGTTGAATATAATTGATATATTAATATTATTAACATTACTTTCATTATTATTATTGCTATTTGTATTAGTAATATTATTATGTATAAAATCTGATATGTATAAGTTGTTATATTATTATTATTAATATTATTATATTGTTATATTATAATTAGTAATATAGTTAGTATCATTAATAAGATTATTATAATCATTGGTATTAATTAAATTATTAAAATTATCATTTATGATAATCTTTATTATTACTAGTCTTTTATCAATAATATTATTATAGGTAATATTAGTAATAGTATTATTAATAATACTAATATAATTATTAATTATAAAAAAATTTATGAATTATATATATATATATATATATATATATATATATATATATATATATATATATATATATATATATATATATATATATATATATATATATATATATATATACACACAAATATATTAACAGATATAGAAAATCAGATATATATAAATATTTATATATAAAATTCAGTTGTATATTTATATATAAAAATAGATATACAGATAAATATATATACGGTTATATACAATTATTATTATTATTAATAAATTTATTTTTTATTAATATTAATTTATACAAAATATAAATACAGATATATATTACGCTTTCTGTTTCCCATCGCCATCGATGATTTTTGTTTTCTGGCCTACTAAACCAATCTGTCAACTTCAATCTACATTCCATATCCAAAATCTGTTAACAATCAATATCACTTTTTATTATTTTTCTTATTTTTTTATCTGCACGAATATTTTGCTGTCGACTTCCTTCGCTATAAAACAACCGGGATTGATTTAGGATTATCACCACATTTGTTCAATTACACTATATATATATATATATATATATATATATATATATATATATATATATATATATATATATATATATATATATATCACACTGGATATGTCTCGAAAAAGGAAAAGCCAGAATTATTTATTTTATTTTTACAGCTCGCTATCTCTGTTTTTCTTATTTTTTTTAAAAAATTACGAATTTGAATGAAACTCAAAAATGTAATAATGTGGTTATGTTAGGAATCCTTTATTAAAATTATTTGCAAAAGCTCAACTACTAATTCATTATATCGAATACGAATTTTGAGGTCAAAGTTTAAGTTTAAAAAGTCTAAGAAAATGTTCTTCATGAAATTCGGATCGGTATTGCTGTTTTACAATCAATTGATAGTTCAGAAAGTTCATAGGAGTGATCTTCAATCTATTTCATGTAGAAAGTTTCTTTTAAAACGCTCTTAAATTCGAAATCAAATGTTGAGTTTATTAATTTTCTTCTTCTTCTTCGCGTACCAGACACTTGTCTGTTTTAAGTAAAAAAAAAATTTCCTTTTAATTTAAAATCACAATTATAAATCGTTATGTACCAGTTTCATATCCTAAACAATTTCTGTATTCGAGTTTGGGTTAGTGGATTGATTATGGTCGTTTACGTTCCTGAGAAGAAGAGGAAGAAATAGAACAGAAATATTACGGGCTAAATACTTTTAGGATATAGGTTTAATCATAAAAATGGAACTAGAGCATTGGTTTAAGGGGTTAGCAGGATAACGAGAGGTCGGGGGTTCGAGCCCGACTGATGGCAGTTTTCGGTTGTTTTTTTTTTTAGCTATTTCATCAAGGTAGCTAATTTATTATTATTATTATTATTATTATTATTATTATTATTATTATTATTATTATTATTATTATTATTATTATTATTATTATTATTATTATTATATTATTATTATTATTATTATTGATATTATTATTATTGTTATTGATTATTGTTACTACTAGTAATATCATTTAATATTGTAATTATAATAATTATTATTGTTACAAAAAAAAGTAGTAGCTATTTGTTATTATTATTATCACGATTATAATTACAATTAAAATTATTATTATTATTATTATTATTATTATTATTATTATTATTATTACTAATATTAATATCATTATCATTACTAGTATTATCACTAAAGATTATTATTATTATTATCAATATTATTAATTTTATCAGGTTATTAGTAATATAAGTATTACTATTATTATTATTATGATTAGGATTACGAATTAATGTCATAGGAACTTTAGTCATTAGTTTAGAAATTAAACACGAAGATTTTGATTATTATGACTGTGAATATAAAAATTTTAATGATATTATTAGGATTATAATCTTGGAAATCTTGAATATAAATATTATTATGAAAAGGGTTAAGTTAAAACTTATTTAGATTATGATTTAAAGAAATTATTAAATTATTATAATTATTGATATCATTGCTAATATAATACAATATAGTATAAAAATCATTATTTAAAATCATTATTATTTCTATTAACATTATTAATATCACTTTTATCATTATATATATATAGTATCACTATTATTTGTAATATTAGTAATGTCATAATTATTAGTAATATCATAATTAGTACTATTGTTATCATCATTTTTATTATTACTAAGTATCATTATTATTATTAAAATAACTATCAGCTATATAAAACTATATGTAATACATATAACATAACCAAATTTAATATTTTTATATACAAGAAGAATATATGAGACATATATATATATTATTAATATAAAAATGATATAATTAAAAAAAATTATAAATATAAACTTATTCGATTATGATTACGTGTATTAATATATATACAAATGATATAGGTTCGTGAATCCGAGGCCAACCCTGCATTGTTCAGTTCAGTCGCATGCATATTTTTGCTACAAAATATCGTATCGTGAGTTTCATTACTCCCTTTTTAAATTCTTTTGCAATATAAAATTTTGGGACTGAGAATACATGCGCTACTTTTATAAATGTTTGACGGAATAGACACAAGTACTTAAAAACTTTCTACGAAATGACTTACGAGTACACCGGATATCACCTCTTTTAGTCTGGTAATCTAAGAATTAGGGAACTGACCCCTAATTGACGCGAATCCTAAAGATAGATCTATGGGCACTAACAAGCCCCAGTCAGAGAATTTAAACTGCTTTAGTACTTCGATTTTGGTATACAACCGCCAGCTTTAAAAGATATGATCTGTTTGTGAGGTGTACACAACCATCATATTTAAAAGAGTGGCCTATTTGTATGCTTTTTGCATGACCATGCGGAATGCCGGTATGCGGGGGATATTCTAGATATTTTTTGTTAAGGTCGATTACCAGGTGTTTATATTTCGTATGAATGACTTTTATCTCTATGCCGTGCGAAATGCCTGATACGAGATGATGTTTATGAAAAAATGGAATTTAAATCTTGTGGTCTATTAAAAATATGGAATTGATGGATTATGATAAACTATTGAACTCACCAACCTTTTAGTTGACACTTTAAAGCATGTTTATTCTCAGGTATGAAAGAAATCTTCCGAGTGGCATTTGCTCATTTTAGAGATATTACTTGGAGTCATTCATAACATATTTCAAAAGACGTTGCATTCGAGTCGTTGAGTTCATCAAGATTATTATTAAGTCAATTATAGTTGGATATATTATGAAATGGTATGCATGCCGCCAACTTTTGATGTAATGAAATTTTGTCTATTTAAAAACGAATGCAATGTTTTTAAAATGTATCATATAGAGGTTAAGTACCTCACGATGTAACCAAATGTAATGTATTCATCCAAATGGATTAGGACGGGTCCATTTCACAAGATGGCAAAGTCCTGAAAGTATGAAGAATGCTGATTCATGATGTGCTCATAAAGAACTCAGATCATTCTTAGTGTGACACCCCCGCGCAGCTTGAATTGTTTAATCACGACGTTCACACTGAACTATCAAGATTCTTGTCGTCTGCAATTTAGAGTTATACCTATTAGGACTGTAAGTTGGAAAGATACTTACCTAGATACAATCTAAATAATATATAAATGAAAGTTTATCTTTCGATTCCGTTTTCCATGTCAACTTGAACATAAAGAAGTTAAGGGCCTTGAGATTTATTTAGTGTAACGACTGGTTATCAGGTAAGTCTGCTTTAACTGTAGACCAATCCCCGCTGTAAATAATGCGCCTATTCGGATAATCCAATATATTGTAAGATCTGCCGTCCAACTAGATTGAAGATTGTCAACACATTGGTAGAAGCCAAAGGCTGACAGGGTTATTCAAAATGCCGTGAGAACAATCTTGTTCAATTTGATTGAAGTACATGGATAGAGATAACGGAAAGTTACGCGTAATGAATTGACAACCTAATAAAAACGCACAATCATAAGTGATGAAAGAATAAAGGATTAATGAACTTTGCGTGATCTCAAAAATCACTGCTTTATAGTGTTCAAGTAATTAATGCCAACGTGATTTTCGAAGTATCCGGATTGAAGATGTTCATGTTTAATGAGGATTGATATTAGTAATTGCATGATAATAGACATAGACTAGATAATTAGGAATGAACAACAGAAATCGTTTCAATATGTCAGTTCTGATCCATTTTTAAAAAAAATTGTTAATCATCATGCTCACAAAAAGAATGTGGATTTGTATGTTTTTGCTTATCTGTCTGTTAAATAGTTTGCATTGAAAACTGTAAAACAACAAAAAGACTTTGGTTTGCATGTTATTGCATTTCATGATAGAATGCCTTTTCTTTGTATATTTTTTAGTTGCATGACATTATATTTCAGAAAATTTATAGAGATTTTATCTTTCCTTTGTTTTCTAATTATCCTCTGAATGCACAATGACATCTGAAAGAACCTTGTCGAGATCAAAATAGTTTTGGCCACCAAATCCATAAGATAGAAGTTTGAAGAGCTTGTGATTGTTTGAAGGACTTTAAATGATTTAAGGTGTTAGTGAACTTAATATGACATTACACTATAGGACTTACTCATGTGAAACAGAATGTTTAGAGTAATAACCTCGTTTTGGTTAGGATTTTTCAACTACCTAAATGTTAATGATCATTACTTAATGGATTAGTGATTTATGACTCAAATTGAAAGTGCTAGTTAGCTTTAAGATTATAGTGAAAATTTGAAATTGCCTAAGTGGCTCACTCGCACGATTGATGTGTGAACCGTACGAGTAACCACACGATTGAGGTTAACAGTACGGATGACCCTGTTCTAGAATTTTCCTAAGACATTTGGGTCACACGCACGAGGGACACTGTGAGACGCGCGGTTAATGGTGAACCATGTGCTCAACCATACGGTTGAGCACGAGAGTATAAATAGAGGGTGCTGAGCACAGGAACTCACACTTGTGCACCCACTTCATTTTCTTTCTCTAGAATCGATCTTCAGCAATCGAGTTTTCCACCGTAGCGTTTGTTAAGCATATCAATCCGACCTCAGCGCCACCAAATAGGTATAATTTCATCAAGTTTTAGTAGGTTAATTCGTTGTTTGAATGTGTCGAAACCCTAGGGGTTTATAAGTCGAATTTTGTTAAATTGCAGTGTGTTTTGATGATTATTTGCTATTGTTTTGAGTTAAACGATACCTAATGTTGTTATTGTGATGTAAATCGGTCCATAAAACGCACAAACATGTAATCCCATTGATTTAAATATTACATTTAATATCGGTTTCATCAAACATGCACGAGTGACATCACTCGCACGCGTGGGACATGACTCGCACGAGTCTGTACACGGTTAATGCTTAACCGTGTGAACCTTTGAGCCCACTCGTTTGATTTCCTTTGGCTGCACACTCGCTTGACAGAGCTGACACGTGTGATTAACCGCACGAGTCACCACACGGTTGACTCACTCACTTATAAATGTTGCCTCAACCGTGTACCTTGTCCGAAACCATATTATTGCTCAAACGTGTCAACAGTGGCACGAGTGACTATGTTACTCGCACGTCTGATGACTCAGCCGCACGTGTGACAGTATCACTCGCACGGTTTGTCCTGTTTAATGAGTTATGACACTTTGTTGCAAATGCTTTAATGTCTTATGATATGTGAGTTGTATTTCTAAAATTTCTGTTGCTATTTCAGTTTGTTAAGAAATCACCAATGGCAGAACAACAAGTCAATGTTCCAGTTGTTAACCTAGAAGGTCAGGGGGAGCAAGCAAATCCTTAAGTGAATCCTGTTAATCCACCTGCTCAACAAGAGATTATTCTAGAGAAGGGTGAGCTCAATAATCAAGTCGCCCTCTATGACACTACTCTCGAGAGGGGTGATCATTTTAAAGAGATTGTGGCTTTTCTTCAGTGATCATGGATACATACTGCTATTTCTACTCCTTGCACGGCTTAATATAGCCACCAACGGGAATTCTAGAGAAATGCAGCACTTGATGTGTCAGAAGCTGAGACTAAGCTGGTCAGTACTGTTCAAGGGCATGAGATCGTTGTTTCTAAGACCGTGATAAGGAGGATTTTAAGTTTTAATGATGAGAACTGCTCCCACATGACAATCAATCGAGATAGAATCCACGGATGCTTCAAGAGATGTGCATATTCTGGTTATATTTCTGGTAAATCTGAACTGATGAAGACTCTTCTGCCTCCACAATTTCGATATCTTGCTCATGTGATAATGCACTGCTTGAGTGGACGTAAGGATGGTTTTAATAAGCTGAATGAGAAAGTGCAGAGTATGTTTGTGGCACTTATCCTAAGGGCTCCGTATGATATCTCAGGATTCATCTTCTATTACTTCAAAGCAAATCTTTTCAGTTCTACACAGAGATATCTTATCTACGCCCATTTTCTTCAAATGATTATCCATGACGCTGCACCAGATCTACTAAAGCTTGAAGAGAATATTATTCACCTAAAACCAATGAATCCGATAACTTTTCGGAGAATGGAGGAAACAAGAAACGAGGATATGAAACCTGATTTTAACAGAAAGCTTGTTTGCCATCTCATCAAGGAGAATTATAGATGTCCAGCTAGTAATGCTTGGAGAAATGACAATTCCGACTCTAACTATGAAGTTACTGATGAGGAGGAAGGTGGAGGTGATAATCAAAGAGCAACTGGTGAAGCTCAAGGAGGAAATAATGTTAATGATGATGTTAATGATGGTGATGATTGAAATGTCCCGTTCTTATTGATTAAAAATGTTCCATATTAATTGATTTCGTTGCGAGGTTTTGACCTCTATATGAGACGTTTTTCAAAGACTGCATTCATTTTAAAACAAACCATAACCTTTATTTCATCAATAAAGGTTTAAAAAGCTTTACATAGATTATCAAATAATGATAATCTAAAATATCCTGTTTACACACGACCATTATATAATGGTTTACAATACAAATATGTTACAACAAAATAAGTTTCTTGAATGCAGTTTTTACACAATATCATACAAGCATGGACTCCAAATCTCGTCCTTATTTAAGTATAAGACAGCGGAAGCTCTTAATAATCACCTGAGAATAAACATGCTTAAAACGTCAACAAAAATGTTGGTGAGTTATAGGTTCAACCTATATATATCAAATCATAATAATAGACCACAAGATTTCATATTTCAATACACATCCCATACATAGAGATAAAAATCATTCATATGGTGAACACCTGGTAACCGACATTAACAAGATGCATATATAAGAATATCCCCATCATTCCGGGACACCTTTCGGATATGATATAAATTTTGAAGTACTAAAGCATCCGGTACTTTGGATGGGGTTTGTTAGGCCCAATAGATCTATCTTTAGGATTCGCGTCAATTAGGGTGTCTGTTCCCTAATTCTTAGATTACCAGACTTAATAAAAAGGGGCATATTCTATTTTGATAATTCAACCATAGAATGTAGTTTCACGTACTTGTCTCTATTTTGTAAATCATTTATAAAACCTGCATGTATTCTCATCCCAAAAATATTAGATTTTAAAAGTGGGATTATAACTCACTTTCACAGATTTTTACTTCGTCGGGAAGTAAGACTTGGCCACTGGTTGATTCACGAACCTATAACAATATATACATATATATCAAAGTATGTTCAAAATATATTTACAACACTTTTAATATATTTTGATGTTTTAAGTTTATTAAGTCAACTGTTCTCGTTAGTAACCTACAACTAGTTGTCCACAATTAGATGTACAGAAATAAATCAATAAATATTATCTTGAATCAATCCACGACCCAGTGTATACGTATCTCAGTATTGATCACAACTCAAACTATATATATTTTGGAATCAACCTCAACCCTGTATAGCTAACTCCAACATTCACATATAGAGTGTCTATGGTTGTTCCGAAATATATATAGATGTGTCGACATGACAGGTCGAAACATTGTATACGTGTCTATGGTATCTCAAGATTACATAATATACAATACAAGTTGATTAAGTTATGGTTGGAATAGATTTGTTACCAATTTTCACGTAGCTAAAATGAGAAAAATTATTCAATCTTGTTTTACCCATAACTTCTTCATTTTAAATCCGTTTTGAGTGAATCAAATTGCTATGGTTTCATATTGAACTCTATTTTATGAATCTAAACAGAAAAAGTATAGGTTTATAGTCGGAAAAATAAGTTACAAGTCATTTTTTTAAAGGTAGTCATTTCAGTCGAAAGAACGACGTCTAGATGACCATTTTAGAAAAAATTCTTCCACTTTGAGTTTAACTATAATTTTTGGATATAGTTTCATGTTCATAATAAAAATCATTTTCTCAGAATAAAAACTTTTAAATCAAAGTTTATCATAGTTTTTAATTAACTAACCCAAAACAGCCCGCGGTGTTACTACGAGGCGTAAATCCGGTTTTACGGTATTTTTCGAATGATGTTATGAACATCATTACTACCTTAAGTTCCTTGAATAAACCTACTGGAAAATAGAAAAATGGATCTAGCTTCAACGGATCCTTGGATGGCTCGAAGTTCTTGAAGCAGAATCATGACACGAAAACAAGTTCAAGTAAGATCATCACTTGAAATAAGATTGTTATAGTTATAGAAATTGAACCAAAGTTTGAATATGATTATTACCTTGTATTAGAATGATAACCTACTGTAAGAAACAAAGATTTCTTGAGTTTGGATGATCACCTTACAAGATTGGAAGTGAGCTAGCAAACTTGAAAGTATTCTTGATTTTATGTAACTAGAACTTGTAGAATATATGAAGAACACTTAGAACTTGAAGATAGAACTTGAGAGAGATCAATTAGATGAAGAAAATTGAAGAATGAAAGTGTTTGTAGGTGTTTTTGGTCGTTGGTGTATGGATTAGATATAAAGGATATGTAATTTTGTTTTCATGTAAATAAGTCATGAATGATTACCCATATTTTTGTAATTTTATGAGATATTTCATGCTAGTTGCCAAATGATGGTTCCCACATGTGTTAGGTGACTTGCATGGGCTACTAAGAGCTGATCATTGGAGTGTATATACCAATATTACATACATCTAAAAGCTGTGTATTGTACGAGTACGAATACGGGTGCATACGAGTAGAATTGTTGATGAAACTGAACGAGGATGTAATTATAAGCATTTTTGTTAACTAGAAGTATTTTGAAGTGTATTGAAGTCTTTCAAAAGTGTATAAATACATATTAAAACACTACATGTATATACATTTTAACTGAGTCGTTAAGTCATCGTTAGTCGTTACATGTAAGTGTTGTTTTGAAACCTTTAGGTTAACGATCTTGTTAAATGTTGTTAACCCAATGTTTATAATATCAAATGAGACTTTAAATTATTATATTATCATGATATTATCATGTATGAATATCTCTTAATATGATATATATACATTAAATGTCTTTACAACGATAATCGTTACATATATGTCTCGTTTAAAAATCATTAAGTTAGTAGTCTTGTTTTTACATATGTAGTTCATTGTTAATATACTTAATGATATGTTTACTTATCATAGTATCATGTTAACTATATATATATCCATATATATGTCATCATATAGTTTTTACAAGTTTTAACGTTCGTGAATCACCGGTCAACTTGGGTGGTCAATTGTCTATATGAAACATATTTCAGTTAATCAAGTCTTAACAAGTTTGATTGCTTAACATGTTGGAAACATTTAATCATGTAAATATCAATCTCAATTAATATATATAAACATGGAAAAGTTCGGGTCACTACAGTACCTACCCGTTAAATAAATTTCGTCCCGAAATTTTAAGCTGTTGAAGGTGTTGACGAATCTTCTGGAGATAGATGCGGGTATTTCTTCTTCATCTGATCTTCACACTCCCAGGTGAACTCGGGTCCTCTACGAGCATTCCATCGAACCTTAACAATTGTTATCTTGTTTTGCTTAAGTCTTTTAACCTCACGATCCATTATTTCGATGGGTTCTTCGATGAATTGAAGTTTTTCGTTGATTTGGATTTCATCTAACGGAATAGTGAGATCTTCTTTAGCAAAACATTTCTTTAAATTTGAGACGTGGAAAGTGTTATGTACAGCCGCGAGTTGTTGAGGTAACTCAAGTCGGTAAGCTACTGGTCCTACACGATCAATAATCTTGAATGGTCCAATATACCTTGGATTTAATTTCCCTCGTTTACCAAATCGAACAATGCCTTTCCAAGGTGCAACTTTAAGCATGACCATCTCTCCAATTTCAAATTCTATATCTTTTCTTTTAATGTCAGCGTAGCTCTTTTGTCGACTTTGGGCGGTTTTCAACCGTTGTTGAATTTGGATGATCTTCTCGGTAGTTTCTTGTATAATCTCCGGACCCGTAATCTGTCTATCCCCCACTTCACTCCAACAAATCGGAGACCTGCAATTTCTACCATAAAGTGCTTCAAACGGCGCCATCTCAATGCTTGAATGGTAGCTGTTGTTGTAGGAAAATTCTGCTAACGGTAGATGTCGATCCCAACTGTTTCCGAAATCAATAACACATGCTCGTAGCATGTCTTCAAGCATTTGTATCGTCCGTTCACTCTGCCCATCAGTATATGGATGATAGGCAGTACTCATGTCTAGACGAGTTCCTAATGCTTGCTGTAATGTCTGCCAGAATCTTGAAATAAATCTGCCATCCCTATCAGAGATAATAGAGATTGGTATTCCATGTCTGGAGACGACTTCCTTCAAATACAGTCGTGCTAACTTCTCCATCTTGTCATCTTCTCTTATTGGCAGGAAGTGTGCTGATTTGGTGAGACGATCAACTATTACCCAAATAGTATCAAAACCACTTGCAGTCCTTGGCAATTTAGTGATGAAATCCATGGTAATGTTTTCCCATTTCCATTCCGGGATTTCGGGTTGTTGAAGTAGACCTGATGGTTTCTGATGCTCAGCTTTGACCTTAGAACACGTCAAACATTCTCCTACATATTTAGCAATATCGGCTTTCATACCTGGCCACCAAAAATGTTTCTTGAGATCCTTGTACATCTTCCCCGTTCCAGGATGTAATGAGTATCTGGTTTTATGAGCTTCTCTAAGTACCATTTCTCTCATATCTCCAAATTTTGGTACCCAAATCCTTTCAGCCCTATACCGGGTTCCGTCTTCCCGAATATTAAGATGCTTCTCCGATCCTTTGGGTATTTCATCCTTTAAATTTCCCTCTTTTAAAACTCCTTGTTGCGCCTCCTTTATTTGAGTAGTAAGGTTATTACGAATCATTATATTCATAGATTTTACTCGAATGGGTTCTCTGTCCTTCCTGCTCATGGCATCGGCTACCACATTTGCCTTCCCCGGGTGGTAAAGAATCTTAAAGTCTTAATCATTCAATAATTCAATCCACCTACGCTGCCTCATATTCAGTTGTTTCTGATTAAATATGTGTTGAAGACTTTTGTGGTCGGTATATATAATACTTTTGACCCCATATAAGTAGTGCCTCCAAGTCTTTAATGCAAAAACAACCGCGCCTAATTCCAAATCATGCGTCGTATAATTTTGCTCGTGAATCTTCAATTGTCTAGATGCATAAGCAATCACCTTCGTTCGTTGCATTAATACACAACCGAGACCTTGCTTTGATGCATCACAATACATCACAAAATCATCATTCCCTTCAGGCAATGACAATATAGGTGTTGTAGTTAGCTTTTTCTTCAATAAATGAAACGCTTTCTCTTGTTCATCATTCCATTCAAATTTCTTCCCTTTATGCGTTAATGCAGTCAAGGGTTTTGCTATTCTGGAAAAGTCTTGGATGAACCTTCTGTAGTAACCAGCTAGTCCTAAAAACTGGCGTATGTGTTTCGGAGTTTTCGGAGTTTCCCACTTTTCAACAGTTTCTATCTTTGCCGGATCCACCTTAATACCTTCTTTGTTCACTATGTGACCAAGGAATTGAACTTCTTCCAACCAAAATGCACACTTTGAAAACTTAGCGTACAATTCTTCCTTCTTCAATACTTCTAACACCTTTCTCAAATGTTCACCGTGTTCTTGGTCATTCTTTGAGTAAATAAGTATGTCATCAATGAAAACAATGACAAACTTGTCAAGGTATGGTCCACACACTCGGTTCATAAGGTCCATGAACACAGCTGGTGCATTAGTTAAACCAAACGGCATGACCATAAACTCGTAATGACCGTAACATGTTCTGAAAGAAGTCTTTGGAATATCATCTTCTTTCACCTGCATTTGATGATACCCGGAACGTAAGTCAATCTTTGAATAAACAGACGAGCCTTGTAGTTGATCAAATAAGTCGTCGATTCTCGGTAGTGGGTAGCGGTTCTTGATGGTAAGTTTGTTCAACTCTCGGTAGTCGATACACAACCTGAATGTACCATCTTTCTTCTTGACAAACAAAACGGGAGCTCCCCACGGTGATGTGCTTGGTCGAATGAAACCACGCTCTAAAAGTTCTTGTAATTGACTTTGCAGTTCTTTCATCTCACTGGGTGCGAGTCTGTAAGGAGCACGAGCTATTGGTGCAGCTCCTGGTACAAGATCTATTTGAAATTCTACGGATCGATGTAGGGGTAATCCCGGTAATTCTTTCGGAAATACATCGGGAAATTCTTTTGCAACGGGAACATCATTGATGCTCTTTTCTTCAGTTTGTACTTTCTCGACATGTGCTAGAACAGCATAGCAACCTTTTCTTATTAGTTTTTGTGCCTTCAAATTACTAATAAGATGTAGCTTCGTGTTGCCCTTTTCTCCGTACACCATTAAGGGTTTTCCTTTTTCTCGTATAATGCGAATTGCATTTTTGTAACAAACGATCTCTGCTTTCACTTCTTTCAACCAGTCCATACCGATTATCACATCAAAACTCCCTAACTCTACTGGTATCAAATCAATCTTAAATGTTTCGCTAACCTGTTTAATTTCTCGATTCCGACATATATTATCTGCTGAAACTAATTTACCATTTGCTAATTCGAGTAAAAATTTACTATCCAAAGGCATCAATGGACAACTTAATTTAGCACAAAAATCTCTACTCATATAGCTTCTATCCGCACCCGAATCAAATAAAACGTAAGCAGATTTATTGTCAATAAGAAACGTACCCGTAACAAGCTCCGGGTCTTCCTGTCCCTCTGCCGCATTAATATTGAAAACTCTTCCGCGGCCTTGTCCATTTGTGTTCTCCTGGTTCGGGCAATTTCTAATAATGTGGCCTGGTTTTCCACATTTATAACAAACTACATTGGCATAACTTGCTCCGACACTACTTGCTCCGTCATTACTCATTCCGACACCATTTGTTCCTTTCGTTCTATTAACCCCTGGTCCGTAGACCTCACACTTCGCCGCGCTATGACCATTTCTTTTACACTTGTTGCAAAATTTGGTGCAGAACCCCGAGTGATACTTTTCACACCTTTGGCATAGCTGCTTCTGATTGTTGTTGTTGTTGTTGCGGTTATTATTGTTGTTGGGATGATTGTTGTAGTTGCTGTTGTTGTTGTTGTTGTTGTTGTTGTTGTTGTTGTTGTTGTTGTTGTTGTTGTTGTTGTTGTTGTTGTTGTTGTTGTTGTTGGGCTGTTTGTTGTAGTTGCGATTGTTGGGATAATTGTTGCGATTATTGTTGTAATTGCTGTTGTTGTTGTATTGGTGATTCTTATCACCGTTTTCCTCCCATTTTCTTTTGACTTGCTTCACATTGGCCTCTTCAGCAGTCTGTTCTTTAATTCTTTCTTCAATCTGGTTCACTAGTTTGTGAGCCATTCTACATGCCTGTTGTATGGAGGCAGGCTCGTGTGAACTTATATCTTCTTGGATTCTTTCCGGTAATCCTTTCACAAACGCGTCGATCTTCTCTTCCTCATCTTCGAAGGCTCCCGGACACAATAGGCACAATTCTGTGAATCGTCTTTCGTACGTGGTAATATCAAATCCTTGAGTTCGTAACCCTCTAAGTTCTGTCTTGAGCTTATTGACCTCGGTTCTGGGACGGTACTTCTCGTTCATCAAGTGCTTGAATGCTGACCACGGTAGTGCGTACGCATCGTCTTGTCCCACTTGCTCTAGATAGGTATTCCACCATGTTAACGCAGAACCTGTGAAGGTATGCGTAGCGTACTTCACTTTGTCCTCTTCAGTACACTTACTTATGGCAAACACCGATTCGACCTTCTCGGTCCACCGTTTCAATCCGATCGATCCTTCGGTTCCATCAAATTCCAAAGGTTTGCAGGCAGTGAATTCTTTGTAGGTGCATCCTACACGATTTCCTGTACTGCTAGATCCAAAGTAATTGTTGGTATGTAGCGCAGCCTGTACTGCGGCTATGTTTGAAGCTAAAAAAGTACAGAATTCCTCTTCATTCATATTCACGGTGTGTCGAGTAGTCGGTGCCATTTCCTTCAAAATAGTCAAATGGAACAAGTTAATCATACAGAATATTAAGAGTAGTTAATAGTATTTCGTAGCATAATATGAACTCATTTATAAAAGCTTTTTCTTCATATTAGCGTTTTATAAGTTTAAATTCGGGTAGTACCTACCCGTTAAGTTCATACTTAGTAGCTAATATACAATTCAACTACTACAATTCTATATGAAAAACTGATTATAATAATATTTCGCGTTCAAACTTTTACACAATATTTTACAAACTTACAATACCGCTTATTTTACATATAGCATGAAATATAGCACACAATATATTTGATACAAGATGGTTGTGAAGATAATTCTAGCTAGTACACAAGTCGTTCAGCAAAGGCATTAAAGACACGTAATTCATACGTCCAGAAACAAGTCATGCATTCTGGTTTTACTAGGATTACTTCCCATCCTTGGTCTTGTGGAACATAACCGTTATGGCCATTGATAAGACAGCGTGTTGTAACGTTGTCAAAGGGACGAGGGTTACGTAATGTCCAACAGTCCCGTAACAATCTAAAAACCTCATTTCTTACCCCAATTACCGACTCCGTCACTTGTGGGAACGTTTTGTTTAATAGTTGTAGCCCGATGTTCTTGTTCTCACTTTGGTGAGAAGCGAACATTACTAATCCGTAAGCATAACATGCTTCTTTATGTTGCATGTTAGCCACTTTTTCTAAATCACGAAGTCCAATATTCAGATATATTGAGTCAAAATAATTTCTTAACCCATTGCGTAAAATAGCATTTGGGTTCCCCGCAATATATGCGTCAAAGTAAACACATCGTAACTTATGGATTTCCCAATGTGATATCCCCCATCTTTCGAACGAAAGCCTTTTATAAACCAAGGCATTCTTGGAACGTTCTTCGAATGTCTTACAAACTGATCTCGCCTTAAATAGTTGTGCCGAAGAATTCTGACCGACTCTAGACAAGATTTCATCAATCATGTCTCCAGGTAGGTCTCTTAAAATATTGGGTTGTCTGTCCATTTTGTGTTTTTATACTGTAAAATAGACAAGAGTTAGATTCATAAAAAAAAATACTTATTAATACAAGCAATTTTTACATATATCATAAAGCATAAGCACACTATATTACATATATTACACCACACGAATACAACTATCTTATTCCGACTCGCTTGTTTCTTCTTTTTCGGTTTTGGTTCGTTTTGCCAAGTTTCTAGGGATATATGATGTTCCCCTAATACGGGCCGTCGTTTTCCACATTGGTTTAGAAAAACCTGGTGGTTTAGAGGTTCCCGGGTCATTGTTACAACTTAAGGACTTCGGGGGTTGACGATACATATAAAGTTCATCGGGGTTGGAATTAGATTTCTCTATTTTTATGCCCTTTCCCTTATTATTTTCTTTTGCCTTTTTAAATTCAGTTGGGGTAATTTCTATAACATCATCGGAATTCTCGTCGGAATCCGATTCATCGGAGAATTGGTAATCCTCTCAATATTTTGCTTCCTTGGCGGAAACACCATTGACCATAATTAACCTTGGTCGGTTGGTTGAGGATTTTCTTTTACTTAACCGTTTTATTATTTCCCCCACCGGTTCTATTTCTTCATCCGGTTCCGATTCTTCTTCCGGTTCCGATTCTTCTTCCGGTTCCGACTCTTCTTCCGGTTCCTCTTCGGGAACTTGTGAATCAGTCCACGAATCATTCCAATTTACATTTGACTCTTCATTATTATTAGGTGAGTCAATGGGACTTGTTCTAGAGGTAGACATCTATCACATAATATCAAACGCGTTAAGAGATTAATATATCACATAATATTCACATGTTAAAAATATATAGTTTCCAACAAAATTTGTTAAGCAATCATTTTTCAAGTAAACACGGTCGAAGTCCAGACTCACTAATGCATCCTAACAAACTCGATAAGACACACTAATGCAAAATTCTGGTTCTCTAAGACCAACGCTCGGATACCAACTGAAATGTCCCGTTCTTATTGATTAAAAACGTTCCATATTAATTGATTTCGTTGCGAGGTTTTGACCTCTATATGAGACGTTTTTCAAAGACTGCATTCATTTTAAAACAAACCATAACCTTTATTTCATCAATAAAGGTTTAAAAAGCTTTACGTAGATTATCAAATAATGATAATCTAAAATATCCTGTTTACACACGACCATTACATAATGGTTTACAATACAAATATGTTACAACAAAATAAGTTTCTTGAATGCAGTTTTTACACAATATCATACAAACATGGACTCCAAATCTCGTCCTTATTTAAGTATGCGACAGCAGAAGCGCTTAATAATCACCTAAGAATAAACATGCTTAAAACGTCAACAAAAATGTTGGTGAGTTATAGGTTCAACCTATATATATCAAATCATAATACTAGACCACAAGATTTCATATTTCAATACACATCCCATACATAGAGATAAAAATCATTCATATGGTGAACACCTGGTAACCGACATTAACAAGATGCATATATAAGAATATCCCCATTATTCCGGGACACCCTTCAGATATGATATAAATTTCGAAGTACTAAAGCATCCAGTACTTTGGATGGGGTTTGTTAGGCCCAATAGATCTATCTTTAGGATTCGCGTCAATTAGGGTGTCTGTTCCCTAATTCTTAGATTACCAGACTTAATAAAAAGGGGCATATTCGATTTTGATAATTCAACCATAGAATGTAGTTTCACGTACTTGTCTCTATTTTGTAAATCATTTATAAAACCTGCATGTATTCTCATCCCAAAAATATTAGATTTTAAAAGTGGGACTATAACTCACTTTCACAGATTTTTACTTCGTCGGGAAGTAAGACTTGGCCACTGGTTGATTCACGAACCTATAAAAATATATACATATATATCAAAGTATGTTCAAAATATATTTACAACACTTTTAATATATTTTGATGTTTTAAGTTTATTAAGTCAGCTGTCCTCGTTAGTAACCTACAACTAGTTGTCCACAGTTAGATGTACAGAAATAAATCGATAAATATTATCTTGAATCAATCCAAGACCCAGTGTATACATATCTCAGTATTGATCACAACTCAAACTATATATATTTTGGAATCAACCTCAACCCTGTATAGCTAACTCCAACATTCACATATAGAGTGTCTATGGTTGTTCCGAAATATATATAGATGTGTCGACATGATAGGTCGAAACATTGTATACGTGTCTATGGTATCTCAAGATTACATAATATACAATACAAGTTGATTAAGTTATGGTTGGAATAGATTTGTTACCAATTTTCACGTAGCTAAAATGAGAAAAATTATTCAATCTTGTTTTACCCATAACTTCTTCATTTTAAATCCGTTTTGAGTGAATCAAATTGCTATGGTTTCATATTGAACTCTATTTTATGAATCTAAATAGAAAAAGTATAGGTTTATAGTCAGAAAAATAAGTTACAAGTCATTTTTGTAAAGGTAGTCATTTCAGTCGAAAGAACGACGTCTAGATGACCATTTTAGAAAACATACTTCCACTTTGAGTTTAACCATAATTTTTGGATATAGTTTCATGTTCATAATAAAAATCATTTTCTCAGAATAACAACTTTTAAATCAAAGTTTATCATAGTTTTTAATTAACTAACCCAAAACAGCCCGCGGTGTTACTACGACGGCGTAAATCCGGTTTTACGGTGTTTTTCGTGTTTCCAGGTTTTAAATCATTAAGTTAGCATATCATATAGATATAGAATATGTGTTTAGTTGATTTTAAAAGTCAAGTTAGAAGGATTAACTTTTGTTTGCGAACAAGTTTAGAATTAACTAAACTATGTTCTAGTGATTACAAGTTTAAACCTTCGAATAAGATAGCTTTATATGTATGAATCGAATGATGTTATGAATATCATTACTACCTTAAGTTCCTTAGATAAACCTACTAGAAAAGTGAATAATGGATCTAGCTTCAACGGATCCTTGGATGGCTCGAAGTTCTTGAAGCAGAATCATGACACGAAAACAAGTTCAAGTAAGATCATCACTTGAAATAAGATTGTTATAGTTATAGAAATTGAACCAAAGTTTGAATATGACTATTACCTTGTATTAGAATGATAACCTACTGTAAGAAACAACGATTTCTTGAGTTTGGATGATCACCTTACAAGATTGGAAGTGAGCTAGCAAACTTGAAAGTATTCTTGATTTTATGTAACTAGAACTTGTAGAATATATGAAGAACACTTAGAACTTGAAGATAGAACTTGAGAGAGATCAATTAGATGAAGAAAATTGAAGAATGAAAGTGTTTGTAGGTGTTTTTGGTCGTTGGTGTATGGATTAGATATAAAGGATATGTAATTTTGTTTTCATGTAAATAAGTCATGAATGATTACCCATATTTTTGTAATTTTATGAGATATTTCATGCTAGTTGCCAAATGATGGTTCCCACATGTGTTAGGTGACTCGCATGGGCTGCTAAGAGCTGATCATTGGAGTGTATATACCAATAGTACATACATCTAAAAGCTGTGTATTGTACGAGTACGAATACGGGTGCATACGAGTAGAATTGTTGATGAAACTGAACGAGGATGTAATTATAAGCATTTTTGTTAAGTAGAAGTATTTTGATAAGTGTATTGAAGTCTTTCGAAAGTGTATAAATACATATTAAAACACTACATGTATATACATTTTAACTGAGTCGTTAAGTCATCGTTAGTCGTTACATGTAAGTGTTGTTTTGAAACCTTTAGGTTAACGATCTTGTTAAATGTTGTTAACCCAATGTTTATAATATCAAATGAGATTTTAAATTATTATATTATCATGATATTATCATGTATGAATATCTCTTAATATGATATATATACATTAAATGTCTTTACAACGATAATCGTTACATATATGTCTCGTTTAAAAATCATTAAGTTAGTAGTCTTGTTTTTACATATGTAGTTCATTGTTAATATACTTAATGATATGTTTACTTATCATAGTATCATGTTAACTATATATATATATATCCATATATATGTCATCATATAGTTTTTACAAGTTTTAACGTTCGTGAATCACCGGTCAACTTGGGTGCTCAATTGTCTATATGAAACATATTTCAATTAATCAAGTATTAACAAGTTTGATTGCTTAACATGTTGGAAACATTTAATCATGTAAATATCAATCTCAATTAATATATATAAACATGAAAAAGTTCGGGTCACTACAATGATGATGAAGCAACTGAGGAGGATATTAGTTTGATCCAAAGGAAGAGAAAAGGTAAAGGACCGATGACTTCCGAACAGCCAAAGAAGAAGGAGAGGAGAACTAAACACAATTTTAACTCATCTCAGAGGTCATATCAGGGAGGTTCTAAACAACAAGCTCAGAGACAACCTTCCGGTTTCATGAAGGACGCTAGAGCCGATGTTACCTCACCGAGACCAGCCACCACAACACCTTAGGTCACGTCATTAGAATTCAAGACACAGTAAAATCTTCTATTGTCTTTGATCATTAAGATAAATAATCTCGAGAATCAAGCCATTGAGGAGAAGAAGGCCAGTGAAGCAAAGATTGAGTTGTTAGTGGAAGAAAACAAAAGGTTGTGGAATCGAATGAACCGTCAGAAGGGAAAGACGGAGAAGTTAAAGAAAAAAATTGTGACTATTAAGAGTGAAAACAAGTTGAAGTGGAAGGAGATGAACGATAAGCTCAAACAAATTACCTCTAGTAAAACTAAGTTGATAACGGATGGAGGTGAATATTCCTCTGATTTGGGAGGTGGTGACGAGAAAGATGATGAAGAAGATGCTGGCACTGGAGGACCCTCTTTTGAAATTCTGTTAGTGATACCTATTCGAAGCTTTAATGAATATGGTGAGGTCTTTACTGCTGAATATTATATGAATTATTCAAATGTTTTTGATGATGCAGAAAAGGGGGAAGTTCCACCAAGTGATTTCCCACTGGAACAGCTTGCTGCTCTGGAAAACGACAGTGAAAATGATACAGAGAATGCAGAGACAGTTGAAGCTGAAGTCAAGGCTCCACAAGAAGAGTCAGCTGCTAATGTCCCTCCCGAATCAATCCAAAATATTGACTTAAGTGATTTTGATAATTTGTTTACAGATGAAAATAGTGAAGATTCTAATGGTAAAGATAATGTGAAAGAGGATGTGTTAATTGAGTCCGAGGATGAGTTGGTGACAGAATCTGAGAATGAAGAAGAAAAAGTTGACATTGTTATGCCTTCGCGCGAGCCCTACTCGAATCCGTCACTCAATACTTTAAGTGACTTTTTCAATTTGAGTAGTGAGGTGAAAACCAAGAGGTTGAATGAATTAGAAAAGGCGAGGAAGGTAAACAAGGAGCAAATCAAAGAAGTTGATAAGTTAATAGAAAGGAATAAGAGAATCCGACATGAGAAACTGCTCGTTGAGAAAGAAAGAAAAGAGATTGAGCTAAAGAAGAAGAAACTCCGAGCTGAGCAAGCTAAAGTCGAGGTATGGAATGAGATTAATAAGTGGTTCGAACGTGATAGGGTTAAAGTTAACAGAAACGTTGAGGAAGACGAGATTCATCAGAGTTGGTGGAAACAGAACGTTGTTAATCCTGATCAGATAAATAAGCCAGATCTCGAGCCAAAGTTTGTCAGTTTCTATGAAAAGGGAAAGAGAACCAAGAAGTATACCAAGGGTAAAATTTTGAGCTGGGGTTACTTCAAGGAGATCAATTGTTTTGCGATCAAGAGGGAAGGAGGAGTTGATTATATGGCAAGACCGAGTCACTTCAAAACTCTACCTTACTTTGAGATCATGCAACTTGCGAAGCTGAAGATGTTGAACGCTGAGGATAGTGACCTTTCCAGCTGGTTTCAGAGAAAACTCAGATATGCGTACAAGACATGGAAATGGGATATCTTTAAGTCAATAGCCGCCAAGTTTTCCACACACCCAACAAAGTTAAATTCAAAAGGTGGACTTGTTCGAGTTGTTAAGTTCCGTCCAGCCAAGTATATGAAACAATCTCCTTTGATGCCCTTACCCAAGGATATATGTAAAAACTTCAGATGGTGGTTCTATGATGAGTTGTAGGAAGAAGCAGTGATCCTGACTGCAATTAACAAAGAAGATGGAAGCATACAGTTTGAAAATTTGAGGATTCTAGATCCTATGTGGCTGAGAAACTTGTCGAGATTTGATGTGGAGACACTTCACCGCCATCACATTACGTTCAGAGATGATAAAAAGGAGGAAGCTATGAGATATCAACGTGTGATCGATGTCTACCATTCCTACCTCAACAAAGAAAGTGATGCTCAAAGCTCGAACCAAGCTCAGGCCAACTAAATCCAGTTAGATACTGTGTTGCTAGTTTGTATTTTGTTTTTGATGTTTTTCTGTGAGAGAGAGAATCTGGATGTGTATTTGATGTTAAACTGATGTTACTTTTGGACTTATATGTATTTTCACAGACGTTTACTTTATTGTAATCTATGTTCTAGGTCCTAGGGGGAGTTGTTGATGCATTTTCTGTAGTCCCTAGACATCTATTCTACGTTTGTGATTAGTACTTCGGTTTATGGGCTACCATGATCTCTCGTTATTATCCTATCTGTGTTTATATATGGTTGCAGGTATTGCAAGAACGCGAAAAGGATGTTTGACTATATTAGACTCAGTCAGATGTACGAGTGAAGACTCACTCGTACGGCTGACAAGCTCATACGCACAGTTGAGCTGAGCTGAGTCACAAATCTAATCTGTGTATACATTCACGAGTGAGTGATCACCCGTACGGCTGAGGCAGCCGACTCGTACGAGTGACGGCTGACTCGCATGGTTGACTCAACAGCATGGGTATTTAAGTGTTATGTTCTTCATTTTAGGTTAAGCCTCTCATTACACACACATCACTCAGATCTGGTAGCCTTATCCGATTCTCTCTCAACCCAAATCACTCAAGAGGTGAATAATAGCTCTAGGTGTTAATCTAATCACACATCCATTGTTGTGGTTTGACTTAATTAATCCCAAAAAGCACAATATTCACTAGAATGGTTTGATTCACTAATTCCGCCTTTGTGTGAATTAAACCTGTTGATTTCAAAGTTCCTAGTCATGTTTCATCATGTACAACATGATCTCCGTCCTCAAATCTGAGCAAGTAACCACATATATTACACATAGGCACAATATACACATAAATATACATTCTCTAAAATAGAATCCGATGCAATCATTCCTTAGCCGAGGGATCACACCTTGCTCACCAAAACCCGCCCATTTAACACCTAATGGACATAATTCAATTACCACTTCGGGTGGTAATTCAAACCCACACTACAAAGTATAATTTAACCTAAATTATACTTTACACTAATTAGATCAACCTAGGTTCCGACACTAGATTACTACTTAGGTAGTGACCATTTCAAACGCCATTTACACCAAAACTACAACATGTGCAATATTGACCCATATTGCACTTGACCACATTTGACTTATGTTAAAAACATCACTTTGACTCAAAATCACTTCTCATGAGCGATTTCTTCCAAAAATGCCATTTAACACATAACACAAGTGTTTAAACATTCATTTAACCAAAACTAGTGTCATTACCAAATTTGACCCAATCAACTTACCCATTTTGACATAAGTCCCAAAAAAGCTCAAAATCACTAACGGCTAGTGATTATATTTCCAAAACACCAATTAACACCTAAATCAAGTATTTACATACTTGATTCACCAAAACTTGACTCAAAACTATTTTGACACCAAACTAGGTCAACACCCATTTTGACTAGTAAACTTGTTCTTAAGAACATCAAAAACACTAATATACTTACAAACTAGTGACTAACACCCAAATCCATGACAAATACTTCCAAATTTATCATCAAACCCTAACGATAATCGGGTTTACTTACACTAACAATACCCAAAACCCCCCAAATTTCACAAGAAATGGGGTTTATAACCCTAACTAGCATAAACCCTAACCCCAAATCAAAATCAAAGTAATTAAATCAAATCTAGGGTTTACCTCAACTCCAAAACTGAGCTAGTAACAAGAAACACCAAGGAGAACCAAAACCCGCTTCCAATTTGGGCAAAAATCACAATCTTCATCATCAAATCAAGCTTCCTCCCTCTAGTACTCACTCTCTCTCTCTAAGGTAAGATGGGAGTGTCTGTAGATAAGAAATGAGCTCCTAGTGAGCCTTGGGTCAGTTTTGTAGCCAAAAACTCGATCCCAAAGTGAAAGGACCAAAACACCCTTCAAAAACTTAAAAAAATCACGAATCTCGCTGTCAGCTCATTTTGGGTGCCGTGCAAACGAGTGCGCGTCGTGCACTATAATTGAAAATGAAATCCGCCAGCTTTGCTGATTCTGAAGTTCAGGGACTGAAGTTCACTGATTCTGATTCTGATGTAAATTTTGAAAATGCCTAAGTATAAGTAGACTTTTAGTGGCAGTTTCTGATGCACACATTTACTGACACTTTCAGGAACATTTTCTGATGTACAAAAATTCATGATCTTACACTATCATCGCAAACTATTAGAAAGACACTCACTCATCATGGCTTTAACAAAAACCCCAAAGGAGATCTTATTCACTGAACCTATTAAGGAAACTTTAAACCCTCCAGCACCAATGAAGGAGCGTGAGGGGACGAAAAGTGACAGGTGGTGTGATTTTCATGAGGCATATGGGCATGATACTGACAATTGCAAGTCATTGATGAGGGAAATCATTGCTAAGATCAAGGCTGGTGAAATGAACCACTTGTTACCAGGAAAGCAATACAGAAGGAATGACCCAAACAAATGTTTTGCTTGGCAAGGAAAGTTACATCATGGTGGATGACATGATTGGAATAGAAGAGAGGAAATGAAGGATGAGAGGGATCCAACTCCTTAGAGGTATATTAAGGTTATCTGGAATGAAGTTAAAGAGCATGATGTGAGCAGAGAATACAGGATAGAGGAGTGAATGTATGCTCCTATAACATTTCATACTATTCTTAATTGGCGACTGTCAGAGGAACCTGTTGTTACTTCAGCTGTAATTGCAAACAAACGCATAATTAAAGTTTACATAGATACCGGCAGTGAGGCAGACATCTTGTATTTGGATTGTTTTAGGGATTTGACAGACTTCGCTATATGGACCTGAAGATTGCTGGTATAATATGAGCATCAATAAGAGCAGTTGGTAAGATCAAATTAGATGTGATGCTGGGAATACATCCTCTCATTCGAACAAAAATCGTAGACTTCACGGTGCTTGATGGCAGGTCAAGATTCAATGCTTTATTTGGAAGACGAACACTTAAAAAATTTGAAGCAATTTCTTCAGCACCACATGCGAAATTACGATTTCCAACTCCAAATGGCATAGTTGTGGTGCATTCTGAGTATGTGGGACCGGTAAGGGAAAGATCAGTTGTTTATGAGACACAGGAGAATATGGTCAGAGGTGGACCTTTAAAGCAATTGTTCAACAGGAATGAAGTGAACGGATACTTTAAGGCATTCAAAATGATGGAACCTTAGAAGCATAATGCAGGACGCTGCATAGAGAACATACTGTTTACATGGATAGTGTATCACAGTTTGTTGAGCATGTTTCTTTTTTATCATTTCAAATAAGCACGATGCAATTTTTGTAGTTTTCTGGATAGATTTGATCACCCTATCCCTACGAAAATGTTACACAAAATTTGGTAAGTGCAGCAGTTTAATATCAATAAAATTTTCTCTTAAGCAAAGCGTTACACGTTATGGATGTAAAACATTGTATTCATACATACCCACAAAAGGTAAAGCATTTTTATGCTCCTGATGGTAGAAGCTTTTGTGCCAACATTATACACACAATGGATCGGCTAGTGTAAGTGTCAACTTCACTAGAGAACACCGAAGCAAAAATACAATAACTCTTGAATGTCATGACATACATAATGGTTTATCACAGCTGCATAAATCCATTTATACAGAAAATAGAAAAGTTTCACATAAAAATACAAGGGTATTTTTAAAGCCGCATAACGCCTAAGCGCAACACGCTATACGGAATACTATTTACTCCTTGAAATAATATTTTACAACTCATACAAAGACATTATATTTTGATATCAAGAATATATCATATTGGCAAAATTTATCATTTTTTTTAAAATTTTGACTTCAATAAAAATAGCAATATGTTACATCAAGCAAGACCTTTGGCGCGGAACGGACAACGGGTGACGATTTAATGCATCCCTCATAAGAAAAACAGTTAAGGCAAACGTATTTCATTGATAAGTTGGCATAATACAGACACAATTTGGACAATCATATATGTGATAACATATGACATACAAGTTTATCATTGAGATTATTAAGCACACATGTTTCTTCATCAATAAGACAAGCATATATTAAACACAACAAAGCATGGTAAATTTGTTAACGCATCAAAATATTAGATATGTACATTGAAAAAACCAAATAAACATTGTACAGTTATTACAAATATCCAGAATTGTTTGAAATTATTACAAATTAAAGTGGCACTTTCAGTATGTCCTTCGCAGAAACTTCTTCTTTTTGACACACCTCTTCCAATGATACATTCTTCAGCCCAGAAACTTCCTCTCTGGCAGCTTCAAGTTTAGTTGCAGCATCTGGTTTAATATGCTTTTCAATCCCAGATGGTAAAGGATCCGGTTTATTGGGAATTAGGTTGATAACCTCGTCAACCACGTCAGAAATATCTTTTGCAGTTGAAGCTTCAAGATACTTGTGGAAGGTTTGGCCAACAAGTTCAGAATCCAATACCCTCTGCATGAGACCAAGAATACCAGCTTTTAGGTCTGCAGTAATAAGAGAATTCTCTTCAGCTGCACAGTTTTACTCCTCTACTACCTTCTTCAACTCCTCCACCTCTTTCAACAACTTTTCCTTCTCTTCCATTAACTATTCTATTTCAGACCTCACCTCAACACATTTAGCTTCCACCAACCTTATTGTCTCATCTCTTTTTTGCACAAGATCTGCTGCAGCCCTCCACTTATTGTGCATATACTATACATCAACCTCAAGCTTTTCCAGTTTAGCTGCATTCTGAACATCATTGGCTACAATGGATTCCTGTGCCTCTTTCATTTTCAGGCTATGCAGCACATGTTGGGTATGTAGCACCAGGGATGCAGTGGTAGATTGACAGCTTTGTTTGTGGCTCATGGTGGATAATGAGGAGGAAAGATCAGAAATTATGTTTTTCAGCATCAGAAACATACAATTACAAGAAGTATTTTATCATCTGTTAAATAATGATAGTTGAATTCAGTATTTTTAGAAAGAAGATTTACCTTTAAAAATTCAACAAAGCTATCAGACTTGTTGAGAGGATCATCAAGAAATGTCTTTAAACCGGCCAGTGGCACGGCGGATGGCGGTTGGGAGGAAGAGGGAGATTGTGTGGTACCAGGACCCTTGGATAGCAGTGGGGGTGTCTCAAAAACATCATCATCATCAGCATTATCATTCACATTATCATCATCAGTGGCATCACCACCATCATCATTTTCATCACCTTTGTTGCTAGTAAAAGTGGCATCACCCTCATCATCACCTTCATCTTGCAGAATCATTTCTGAAGAGTAAAATAACAGATCAACATAATGACATAATATATGTTCTTGTAATATATAAATACAAAACATACTTCTTTGTTTCTTCTTGAGTGGAGAAGCAGTTTCAACCGCTGGGCGCTTGCCTGCACGCTTTGAGTGCTTTGAGGTCTTCTTCGCGCTAGACGAACCAGGGGTAACTTCAATAATCTCAAATTCAGGTGACGGTTGTGCAGCATCACCGCCTTCGCCCTCCGCATTTCGTTCAGGGCTTTTTATTAACTGCTCAAACTCTACATCCTTGGCTTTTTCAGCCTCAAGCTCTTCAGGAGTCTTGGCCCATTCAGACACAATCAGATTATCCAAGCTGGATTTTTCAAACATTTTGTAAACCCTCATCTCTTCTTCTGCATAAGACAAATACAAAAACAAGCAGAAAAAGCATATATAAGAATACATATGATTCGTGTTAACACAATAAAAGCATAACATACTGTAAGGGAGCCTACCATGGCCTGCCCAGCACAATACGGGCATATACCTAGAACGCCAATTGTCACTCATATTGCAGAGGACCAGAATAGCTTCATAATCAACATAAGATCTTTGTGGAAGTTTCAGCGTCTTCCAAGCTTCTATAGTTATTTTTTTTCTTCATCTGACAGCTCAATAGCTTTACTAACCCCAACTTTTGTCTTATCCCATTTACAGATGCTCGCCCAGGAATCTTGGATCGCCCTCTCATTGAAAAGAAAAAGGGTTCTTTCCAATTTTTCAAGGACGTTTCCTTATCACCGGTAAAAGATTTCCCTGGTTTGCAATCAAGTGTGTACCAGCATTTCTCACTAATCGAATCCTAAACAGCTAGTGGAAAATATTTACACTAGGCTCTCTATTTAAACAATTACAGTACATTTCAAAAAGAATAATTTTTTGTAAACCAAGAGAGTGAATTTGGCTCAACCTTATCCCATAATGGGCAAGCACTCTCTACAGAAACACGGAAGGGGGAATACGGAGGTTTCCTACAGTTAATTGCAATTTATACAGGGTTATCATCTTTGCGGGAGGTTTGTTGGCTCTATCATTTGACGATGGGACTATTGGATTCAAACGCCTAAGATACTTATATGCTATGCAAAGTTTATCTAAATCTTCTTCTGTTATACTCGATTGGATTGTATTCACGTTGCATGTGTCCTTCTAAGAAGACGTAATGTTGGACTTGGCCATGGTAGTACAGAAATAAGCAATAGAAACAGAAGAGAAAGAATATCGAGAACTAACCTTGTGAAAATAATTGATATGAACCCTAGATGTAATTGCAGACAATCCTTGAAAAATTTTGAGAGTTTCGGAAAAGGGAAATGGAATTGGGGACAGACTATTTATAGTCAATTGGTGGAAGCTAAATGGCCTAGATTGAGCCACATGTATAGACTAGATCAATAGGGTATACATTCTGAATTTCAAAAAATAAATCAAAATAAAATTAGAGATGTTTTGGGGGCAAAGTCATCATTGGAAGTATGACGTCAAGTCAGACTAACAGACGGCTACAGCAGTTTATGTCCCCGAGGAAAAATGCATCTTTTATTTTTTTATAGTTTAATGACTTTATTTTTTTCAAAACTAAAGACATTAAACTAAAGGACTTAATGGTGTATCCTAGGGGATACACGAATAAAAGCATCGTTTTCGTACAAAAGAAAGAGTCGAAAAGCATAAAAGATAGCAGTACTTGGTAGTTTTTAGCATTTACCGTCCATCGTTCAGAAGGCCGCCCAGCGTCATGCGTAAAACCTGCAGGCAGCTTTAATGCTTAATCCCTTTAATTAGGCGCGTGAGCGTCACGCAGCCACGTCAGCCACGCCAAAGTCGATTTCGGATATTTCGTATAACTGAACTAATCAGCGTTTGACACGTATTTCCCGAGAATTTCGGAAATTCTGTGCATATAAATAGACCCCTTGGGTCACCACATTTCACATCTGAACTTCAGTCAGAGAGAAGTACACTTTCTCTCTCCACAGTTCTTTCTCACTCTAAAAACATTAACCGCTTAGCAACAGAATGCTACACGGACCAATTCCAGATTGGTCCAAATATTCAATGAGGACACCCCACGGATTTCTCATCTGTGTTTCAGGTCTGCAGGGATAACTTCCCGAGAGCAAACATCAATCGACAACATTTCGCTCAACGCTAGGCTGTTATTGTACTGTACTGGTACCTTTAATCCGCTATATGGAAAATAGTACCAACAAGTAGGTTTAAAAAGAAAAGAAAAAAAGTGTGAGACGCCAACAAGTAGATTGCATTTTTAACAAGGACGATCTAGAGTTTATGGTTTGGGGTTTTGGGTTTAGGGACTAAACTCAAAACACTAAACCCTAAACTCTAAACTCTAAATGTGTAACATCCCAACCCGTTAACCAACCAAAAACGCGGAATAAATTTTTTTTTAAACTGGACAGAAGGGTGCGCGGCGCGCACCACTGCCTGTGCGCGGCGCGCACAAGGCCTGTGACAGTTCTGATCAAAATGTCCATTTTTCGCGAAAAGATCTTCGACTTCCCGACACTTTTAGACCAAACGCTTTTCACAACAATTTATATTAGTTAAAACTAACACGTTCCAATAATAAAATGAGTTTTACGAGACCGGGCCCACATCGGCCGTTTTACGACTTTCGTACAAAATACAAGTTTCGACCACATGATTTTTAACAGAAAATAAAGACCGAGCATGGCGATTGGGGATACGCTACCCAATCCTAATCAATCCAAAAGCAAGATCTTCTAAAGCAACTATGCGAGTCCACTAGACCCCGTTTACCTGAGCCACCGCATCCATGCAATCTATAAAAATGTCAACAACGAGAGGGTAAGCTAATGGTTAGTGAATGATAATATACTACATACATATATATGCATAAAATGGACACGCCACGAAATAACAAATACCGCATACCGAAGCATCCATATATAAGGCACTACATTAAGCATACCGTACGATCTCTAAGCAACGAGCTAAAGATACAACAACAATTATAAGTTCACCAACGACGATGTGAACAACGCCAAGAAGCTACACCCGGAGGGTTAGCTACACCACAACAATACATTAATATATAACAATATATATATAACGCACAAGGTTAACCCCTTAACCCAATACCGAGAACCAAGTACCACAATGAAGGTTGGCCGAACTACACGAGCCTTAGTAATCCGAAACTACACGAGATTACTATCTCCACATCATCGAGGTTGGCCGAACTACACGAGCCTTAGTAATCCGAACCACACGAGATTACTACCTCAATAAGATGACCGAACTACACGAGTCACCATGAATCCGAACTACACGAGATTCATTTGATAAGATGACCGAAACCACACGCATCATCGTGAATCCGAAACCACACACGATTCACTTCTCCAACTCAAACCCACGGTCACGGGATTATAAAATCCACCATATCGGGGCTACAACATCCAAATCACAACCACGTGTGATAATGTACACACGAACGTGTACTTCTCCAAAGATGGTCAACCAAAACGCACAACCGTGCCATTTGGACTCATAAAAAAGTCCATCAAATCCACCTATATGTGAAGTGAGCTCTATAACCGAGAACCACCTCACCCGACCCGCACCCATCCTACACATACATATACACATAGGATATTAACACTCACCTTGTCGCCTTGATGAATGCTTCCAAGTAATTCGCACCTCGCCAATGGAAAGTACCTATTTCATTATCACAAATTCAACAACACACTTAGATTGGATTTACAAACCAACCCAATTTGACACTTAGTGCAAATTCGACCCAAATGCACTTCCAAGTACAAACCGCGCCCAAAATTAACCAATAATCACTAACACAAGTGAGAATGGTCCTAATACGCCAAATAAACCCGAACACAAGTGTTAAACACTTATCATTCCCCAAATTGCCCATAAACCCTAATTTTAACCCAAAGTCAAAACTAGTCAACCAAATAACCCTAAATGGATTTCAGTACTTCCATAATCACTAACTTAAGTGATTAAACCCAATTTCAAGTCCTAATCATGGTCAATTTGTTCACCAACCCATAATCCACCAACAATAACAATAAACCTGATTACTAGCATCACTAAACTCATTTCAAGAGTTTAAATGGATTTCTCATCAATTTAAGTTCAAACCCTAACTTGATTATCAAAATCAAACAATGAAATTCGGAGTTAGAACTTACCACAACCACCAAAACGTAGCTAGGAATGAGGTGAACAACTTTAAAACTCGAGACTTTGATCAATTCAAGCTCCTTCTTCTCCAAAACCCCAAATCTCTCTATAAAAATCTCCCTCTCTCTCTAAGATACTTGAGAGTGTTTGTGGATGTCAAATACGATCCAAAACTGAATCCAACCAGCTGATATGGCCTCACATCCGGCCTCAAGGGAAAAGACCAAAAAGCCCCTCATTAAACTCTAATTTGAAAAAGTCAGATTTCTGTCGCAGACCAGGTGCGCGGCGCGCTCACCTCAAGGTGCGCGGCTCGCACAACCCTCTGAACAGGTTCTGAGCTTCTATTCCATACCACGCTTCACCTACGATACGTACATCATTTAAAACTCTGTGTAAAATAAATATTGGGGTCTTACAACTCTCCCCCACTTATAATTGATCACGTCCTCGTGATCCTTGTCACATAACCAAACGGACCACACTCCACGGTCCTCAAGCCTAAGTCCTAATCCGACTTTCCTAAGCAATCCTTCCCAATGAATCGCCTTTAAGCAACTAAATCGTCACACGCGATTTATCAAATCACAATACGAGCACTATAACCATGCACATTCCCTCACATCGGGAAAACTCAACCAAATCTCGTACCGAGATATAGATCTCTTAGCGTACACTTACCGAGTAAAACGCTAAAAACAACCAAGTCTGAACCTAAGGTCAACAACCCGAAACGATGAAGACCGAACCAAACGAACCCTTACGAATTACACCAATCACTAAACATCCCTTGTAGTGCGCCATACGACCAATACGCAACTACCGTAACATCATAATCCAACGGCTAGAACCGATAGCGCCCAAAACGACTATGGAAACGCAAAACCCAAGGTGTACGAAATCAACCATCGTCACACCCGTAACAAACATGTGAGCGAAACATGGCTAACGCATCAATAAACATACGACATGGTCCTTACGACCCCACCATTGGTGTATAAAACAACCAATAGATCAAACATCCCGGTCCTTACGACCCCACCATCGGTGTATAAAACAACCGACGGATCAAGCAACACACGAAGGCTGGCCGAAAACACACGCGCCTTAGTGAATCCGAACTACACGCGACTCACTACCTTCACTACAACAACAATCGGGAATGGCCGAACTACACGTGCCATAGTGAATCCGAACTACACGAGAGTCACTATCCCAGAGGAATGACCGAACTACACGAGTCATTTGTGAATCCGAACTACACGAGACTCACTCCTCCACACAATGACCGAAACCACACGAGTCATTTGTGAATCCGAACTACACGAGATTCACTTCCACAATAAGATGATCGAAACCACACGCGTCATCGTGAATCCGAAACCACACGCGATCCACAACCATGATGAAGTCAGCGGACCCGAAGATCATGCTTCACCGATATAACACCACGCTCATGATGAAGTCAGCGGACTCCGAAAGTCATGTGCCACCAATCACGTACTCCCATGATGAAGTCAGCGGACCCCAAAGGTCATGCTTCACCAATCAACCATACCATAATGAAGTCAGCGGACCCCGAAGGTCATGCTTTATTAATCACAATACCATGATGAAGTCAGCGGACTCCGAAAGTCATGCTTCATCAATCAACAATACCACGATGAAGTCAGCGGACCCGAAGGTCATGCTTCATCAATCACATACACACCTTCGGCCTCAAACAATGAGCAGTGCAACATCGCGCTCTGCTACACTATAGTGAACCCTAGCGGACCACTAACCATCCATAATCGAGCAAGAACCACCTATATCAAACATAGGTACCGAACAATAATTCTCCAAAAGAGAACCCGACACACACCTCCCTTAACCGAAGGATTTCACCTTGCTCGCCAAACACGTCCATTATCTCTCAACGAGATTCACCAACTTACCACCTCGGTGATAATTTACAAATCCCAAACCATAAGGACAATTTATCCGAAATTGTACTCTACCACATATCGACCAAAAATTTCCGGATCTACCAAAAGTATCATCCGAAATCTCCCACCAAAGCCTCCTCGTGCGGGAGTGTAACTCCCCCACTTGGAATTACGTTCCAATGTCACAACTCATACAACCGCACAATGCTACCAAAGGTAGACTTTACCAATAATTGGGCTCACACGACCCATCACTACATCTTGCTCCAACCTTGAGCACAAGAAGGATTTTAACCAATCCTTAAACACTTTGAACGAAAAGTGTACCACAACACAATCGGAGTCGAACACCATGCTAGTAGGTATAAAAGAGGCACCTAATGTCGCGTCACGTAGACTCCTTTACCAACATACATCGAGATCAAACACTCGATCTTTTTCGGGTTCCAATCCACCCAACGAACCTCATGGTTCATCAACTTCAACACGAAAGCGAACACGCGCTTAACAATCGAACACCAAAACCCACTTCCATGGTTTGGTAGAAACATTTCCCAAATACTAAGGAATGCTTGGTTGCACCAAGTCTCACGCCCTTCGCCCGATAATCAAACGTCACCATAGGGTACTTCCATTAGGAACGTCACCCATAACAACAATATGCACAACACAAGGCATTTAATCAACTCAAATTCAACGGCACTTAATAAATAATCAAAGGACATATTTATTAAAACGAAACGTACCTTAACGTCTCCTTGCCGCACCCGTCCCAGCTAACTTGGGACATTCCGACTTACGATGTCCTTCTTTTTGGCAATTGAAGCACACCATACCATCACCCTTTGGTACCGAACATTCCCAAGACTTGTGACCCCTCACGCCACAATTGTAACATCTAGCCGCACTAGAATCCGACATACCCGTTCGCGTACCACCCGTGCTCACACTCGGACCCTTAGTCCTCTTACTCGGAGCACCATAAGAAACAACCCTTCTCTCACTTGAAGGTTCACCCTTCTTCGATCGTGAATACGACTCGTAACCTCTAGCCAAGTAGAATAATTGCGAAAATGATTTCGCTTGACCCCGACTAATTTTACTCTTCAAGTCATCATTCATGGTTCGATAGAAATCCCCCATCAACAAACGATCATTCCCTAAATACTCCGGACAAAAACGAGCCTTCGCCATAAAGGTCGTTTTGAGAGTATTCAAATCCATAAAACCCTGTTGCAAATTTCGCAACTCATTACGCATTTCTGATAAATCGGCTGAAGTTCGGAACTCCTCGAAGAATTCCTTCTTAAACTCGTCCCACGATAAAGCCAAAAACGTTTCGCCACCGACAAGATCAATCTTACCATCCAACCAATCCCTTGCCCTACCCCGCAACAAGCTAGTAGCGAGTCTCGTCTTTCTCTCGGGAGGGCAATCAATAGTACGGAAACACCCTTCGACGTCCGAAATCCAAGTTGTGCTTACCAACGGATCCGGCTTTCCGTCGTACATCGGGGGTTTAGTCCTCATGAAGCTCTTAAGACAACGCTCCATTTCGCTACTACTTTGAAGTTCGGAATACTTCCTATCCATTTCTTCTCGAAACGCACTCATTTGCTCCGCAACGGCGGCCGCAACTCTAGCGTTAAGAATGCAAAGCGATTAGATCACGAACGTATAAAACCACACACACAACACCGGCCCATCTTGCTAAACACTCGTCGTACATCACTTGTTAGACACGATTTGCACCCGTAATAAGGTTTGCAAGTCCTTATTACGCACACACGCCGCATCAACTCGTTAGTACAACAACCGCCTCGTTCGATGATATAAACAAACACAAACAGAATTCTACGCGATATAAACACACGCGAGAATTACACCACAACACAAATAATATATTAATAATATCCGCATTACTAATATAAACATTAGTCCACCTACAATCAAGGCACTAACTATAACTCATTCCGACCCGTAATCCTACAAGTCCCGCAACAATTAAGCACACACAAAAGTCTAAGTCTAGGCACCTATCTCAAGTCACCTAAATCCCTTAGACCATGCTCTGATACCACTTGTAACATCCCAACCCGTTAACCAACCAAAAACGAGGAATAAAAAAAATTTTAAACTGCGGCGCGCACCACTGCCTGTGCACGGCGCGCACAAGGCCTGTGACAGTTCTGATCAAAATGTCCATTTTTCGCGAAAAGATCTTCGACTTCCCGACACTTTTAGACCAAACGCTTTTCACAACAATTTATATTAGTTAAAACTAACACGTTCCAATAATAAAATGAGTTTTACGAGACCGAGCCCACATCGGCCGTTTTATGACTTTCGTACAAAATACAAGTTTCGACCACATAATTTTTAACACAAAATAAAGACCGAGCATGGCGATTGGGGATACGCTACCCAATCCTAATCAATCCAATAGCAAGATCTTCTAAAGCAACTATGCGAGTTCACTAGTCCCCGTTTACCCGAGCCACCGCATCCATGCAATCTATAAAAATGTCAACAACGAGAGGGTAAGCTAATGCTTAGTGAATGATAATATACTACATACATATATATGCATAAAATGGACACGCCACGAAATAACAAATACTGCATACCGAAGCATCCATATATAAGGCACTACATTAAGCATACCGTACGATCTCTAAGCAACGAGCTAAAGATACAACAACAATTATAAGTTCACCAACGACGATGTGAACAACGCCAAGAAGCTACACCCGGAGGGTTAGCTACACCACAACAATACATTAATATATAACAATATATATATAACGCACAAGGTTAACCCCTTAACCCAATACCGAGAACCAAGTACCACAATGAAGATTGGCCGAACTACACGAGCCTTAGTAATCCGAAACTACACGAGATTACTATCTCCACATCATCGAGGTTGGCCGAACTACACGAGCCTTAGTAATCCGAACCACACGAGATTACTACCTCAATAAGATGACCGAACTACACGAGTCACCATGAATCCGAACTACACGAGATTCATTTGATAAGATGACCGAAACCACACGCGATTCACTTCTCCAACTCAAACCCACGGTCACGGGATTATAAAATCCACCATATCGGGGCTACAACATCCAAATCACAACCACGTGTGATAATGTACACACGAACGTGTACTTCGCCAAAGATGGTCAACCAAAACGCACAACCGTGCCATTTGGACTCATACAAAAGTCCATCAAATCCACCTATATGTGAAGTGAGCTCTATAACCGAGAACCACCTCACCCGACCCGCACCCATCCTACACATACATATGCACATAGGATATTAACACTCACCTTGTCGCCTTGATGAATGCTTGCAAGTAATCCGCACCTCACCAATGGAAAGTACCTATTCCATTATCACAAATTCAACAACACACTTAGATTGGATTTACAAACCAACCCAATTTGACACTTAGTGCAAATTTGACCCAAATGAACTTCCAAGTACAAACCGCGCCCAAAATTAACCAATAATCACTAACACAAGTGTGAATGGTCCTAATACGCCAAATAAACCCGAACACAAGTGTTAAACACTTATCATTCCCCAAATTGCCCATAAACCCTAATTTTGACCCAAAGTCAAAACTAGTCAACCAAATAACCCTAAATGGGTTTCAATACTTCCATAATCACTAACTTAAGGGATTAAACCCAATATCAAGTCCTAATCATGGTCAATTTGGTCACAAACCCATAATCCACCAACAATAGCAATAAACCCGATTACTAGCATCACTAAACTCATTTCAAGAGTTTAAATGGGTTTCTCATCAATTTAAGTTCAAACCCTAACTTGATTATCAAAATCAAACAATGAAATTCGGAGTTAGAACTTACCACAACCACCAAAACGTATCTAGGAACGAGGTGAACAACTTTAAAACTTGAGACTTTGATCAATTCAAGCTCCTTCTTCTCCAAAACCCCAAATCTCTCTCTAGAAATCTCCCTCTCTCTCTAAGATACTTGAGAGTGTTTGTGGATGTGAAATATGATCCAAAACTGAATCCAACCAGCTGATATGGCCTCACATCCGGCCTCAATTGAAAAGACCAAAAAGCCCCTCATTAAACTCTAATTTGAAAAAGTCAGATTTCTGTCGCAGACCAGGTGCGCGGCGCGCTCACCTCAAGGTGCGCGGCGCGCACAACCCTCTGAACAGGTTCTGAGCTTTTATTCCATACCACACTTCACCTACGATACGTACATCATTTAAAACTCTGTGTAAAATAAATATTGGGGTCTTACAAAATGGTGCTAAATTAAAAAAAGAAAAAAATTCACAGCAGATGAAAAAAAAACGCTCAAAGAATAACATTCATCACGATGAATGCTATCAAGAATAACATTTAGCGATGAATGCTATTTCTTCGAACGTTTTCTGATCAAAATAATAACATTCATAACAAAGTGTCTTTTTTAAATGTTCATATTTTCACCTAATTTTAATGTTTATGGGAAAAAAAATTAAATATTAAAAAACACTAAAAAAATTTCTTCTGCTATCCCCTTAAAATCTATTTCCCCTTGATGATGACTATATATATATATATTACTTCTTCGAGCGTTTTTCTGTCAAAATAAAAACATTTATTATAAAATGTCTTTATTAAATGTTCATATTTTTATCCCATCTATAATGTTCTTGAGCAAAGTTTTTTCAAAAAACGAAAAAAAAAAGTTTTTGCTTCCCCCCGCTTCCCCCGATTGGTTACTTCCCTCTTGTTCCTAACACTATATATATATATATATATATATATATATATATATATATATATATATATATATATATATATATATATATATACACACACACACACACGGTTTGTTGAATGATGAAATAAAAACTGTGGATAATTGGTTGTTGAATTCGATTGGTGATGGTAATTCTAGTGGTGGTTCCTACAGTTTGTTGAATGAGGGAACCTACCACCGGACATTAGTTGAGGAGTAGCTGGAATCTAGTGCCTGACTTGTTAATAAACTTGCACATATATCCTTGTATATTTGTATAATGCGTGTGTTTTGAAAATTGAAAAAAAAAACCCTAAAAAATTTAAAAATTTAATCCAAAAAGATTTTTCATTTTTCATTTTTTGTGTTTTTGTTTATTCATTGCAGATACTACATTATGTGATGACAAACGAGGAATGCTCGTCAGTACAGAGCCGTCTGTCACTCCGTTTCGCGATTCTTATGCTCTACATCCGAGTATGTCTTTTCCATTCACTCTATTGTCCTCTCGAATTTATATTTGGTTTATTTGATTTCATGTAATGAGGGAATTCCATGATCTTAATTGTGGGTGGAGAGATAAAAAAATATCATGGATGTAACACACTTGGTTTTGTGTATGATTTTGAGTCATTTTCGAAGAAAAAAATATCGAGGATTTTTTTTTTGATGATTTCAAAAGCCAAGTGTAGCTATTTTATTGAGCATATGTTATCACTATTGTGATTTGAATTGTATATGTACCTCAACGATGTTGATATTTTGTATTTTCTTTTATGTACGTGTGTGTGTGTGTCTGTGTGTTGAAAAGAAGTAAAGTCTTCCTAGTTAAAAGTTCTTCCATTTAAAAATTGAAAGTAAAGTCTTTCAAGTTTCATTTTACTTGGTACAGCATCTTCTTAAACTATACCATTTCATACTATGATCTTTTTAAGGTATAAAGGTACCGTGAGAAGAGAAAGTGTTGATCTTTTTAAGGTGTAAACAACGGAGTGATTTTGTTAGGGTTTGTTACTTGTTCTGTGTCGCTGATCATTACCAGATTAGCTGTTGTGACATTTAAACACTCACAATTGACAAGTCCTACCCCATCGCTTTTGTCTATTACTAGGAAGGTTTGTCTACGGTGGTAGTATGTTGTCCGTGTGGTTGTTCAATACAAGAATGACTTTGAGTGCACATGACCTTGTAAGCTGAAATTCCGAAAAACTTGTCAGTGTAAAGCTAGCTTATTTATCCTTTTCAAAATAATAAAATGTTTTCATAAGGTCATGTGTTTCCTAGGATCAAATATTTAAGAATCGCTCTAACTTTCACCCGTTGAAGTTGTGGGTTGTTTTATCTCATTATAAGTGATGCGAGACTTAAATTTCACAACCCTCCTTCAAGTGTTCACCATGCTCCGAGAGTCTCAGGAGTGGTCGTTGGGTCACTTGATGAGTGTTGTTGTCCTTAACCCAGGGACAACCATCTTGGCACACCCAGCGGTTTAAATGAGTTTCACCAAGAAATTGATGGTAACGTTTCTAGTTTCACAACTAGAGTGTAGTATGTTATTGGTACCTGGTTCTCTTGTCATGTGTTCATTTGGTAATTGTTCGAGCTTATTGATGATATACACTTGAAAAACTTGAAGGCTTCAACCTTGCAAATGCTTGTTAAAGATCACACATATTGGTTTTATTTGTTCATGGTGATAATATTGGTGTATCTTAGTTCTATAATTGTTGAAGAAACATCTCGAGGATGTTTGTTCTTACTTCCTTGTTTATTGAAGATTGGCTTACTTAAGGACAAATAAGGTTCAAGTATGGGAGAATTTGATATCGCCTCATTTATACATATTATTATTCGCGATATTGGTTTCTAAATGAGTTAATTTGAGAAGAATTGAATACCCAGCAGCGACGCCAAAAACTTTATGTGTAAAATCGTATATATAAATTTTGAACAGGATAATACCGATTAAAGACTATTACACACTCACGGGCAGTTTACCCGATCGTGTAATAGTATAGAAAATTGGTAATTCCAAGTATAGTTTCAGGGACAGTTCAAATGCAATTCAAGATTATTAACTAAATGCAATTAACTAAAAGAAAATGAAATAAAGGAAATAACAAATATTGGATTTGGTTATTTAGTGATTAACCAACCAATAGAGTTTTAAATTAAAAGATAGTAGTTTTGATGTTTTATTTTAATAAAACGTTTTTAGATAAATTAAAATCATATGATAGGAATATGTCCACCTATACTTTCTTCACCAAATTTTGATGTTTAAAACTAAGTTCTGATTAATAATCACGCAAATGAAATTCGACTCACTGGTTCACCAAGAGTTCTCTTGAATGAACACAACAATTCTATTACACGGTGCAGGGTTCCTGACACTAACGACCACTAAAATGTGGCTCGTTAACTTGACTGACTAATAGACCTGACTGTAACAGACTGAAACCCGGGCTAGTTGTAAGTGGACTATTTTGCCCTTAGGGTTTGTGCTAAGTCTTAAGTGCTTTTTATTTTAATTATTTAATTAGTGTTTTATTATATTTGGATTGTGTCCAGTTTGTGACAAGGGTCCCAGAACAAGTTTGTTTATTTTATTTGGACCTCGTTTGGGTTACCTAATCCTGTACGAAAGATATCAGATAACTGGTAAATACCCGTGTGTTGCACAGTGTGGGAATTAATCCCAAATATGTAACTAGTGTACTGCCTTCTTCTTCCCATTTCTAGAATTTTCCCAAACACACCCGTACCTTCATCCCTCCCATCTACCAAACCCTAATTCCCCATTGTTGATCTTGAGCTCGAATTGGTCTTGAAATCACGTTCTTTACACTCTACTGATTCTTCTAAGGTATGAATCATGAGCTTTCATGATCAATTTAGTGTTAAAATGGTGTTTTTAAGTGTATTTGTTCAAAAGCTTTATTTTGTGTCAAAATCCATGGATTTGATGTTGTTATGGTCAAAACTTTGTGGGTTTATAGTCTATAACATGTAGTAATTGAGTTGTGGTAAGTTTTGGTGTCGAAAACGAGCTCTAGATCGAGTTTTGGTGAATTTACCTTGAAGTCCGTAGGTTGTGTTCAGAATCTGCAGATGACGAACATAGTCGGCCGACTATCGGTCGACAGTCGACCGACTGGCTAGTGAACCGACCGATTGAGTTTGACTTTCGGCCGATTGTGGAAATACCAAATAAGTCGACCGATTGGGAAAGTCAGTTGACCGGTTGTGTCTACAGTCGACCGACTGTCTATATCAGTCGACCGATTGAGGAGACAGTCGACCGACTGTGTGTCCAGGGCAGAATGTTTTACCAAAGTGCCTTTTTCTAGCCGTTATGCTGCCCGTTTGTATTTTGGTGTTCAGGATGTAAATTTTGAAAGTGCATAAGTGTTAAACATGAAAATTTTAGCGGACGCATTTTTTTACAAATTTGCTATAATTCGCTGTCAGTGTATCTAATCTTGATGAGAACACTATTCTAACTTGGTTTTTGCTGTTCTCAGGAGATAAAGACAAGGAGGAAGCTCAGAAATAATAACTGAGCAGTTGTTGGTAATTGGTGAGTGGGTCTATCTACGGATAGAGTTTAAGTAGCATATCATGCTACCGTGGTTGACTCTTTTACCATTTATAGTGTAGGAATTGTTATGATAGAATAATATAGTTTGCCTGATGTTGTATGTGAATTATGTGTACACTGTGTGAATGGAACCAGTCGGGCCTAGGGAGACTGGGTACTCGAGACCGTGCCTAGGAGAGGTTAGAGTCCGTATGAGATCAACCGTGCCTAGGGGAGGTTGGGTCCATAGGCTACTGATTGTGGAGTATAGTGTGAACGATGCATCCCCTGCATCTGGATAACTATACTGTGAATTGAGTAGCAGGGACTATCGGTAGACTCAGGCCTTCTCAGCTGAGAGTTGTGTACTCGTACAAGCCACCGATCCTCGTATTGTCTTTTGTATGCTAGTTGGTAGTTAGCAGGTATTGTTGATGTATATAGCTTGTGTGTGGCTTAAGCTATATCTGTTAGATAGATTCCATTCACTTAGCGGTGCGCTAATCCCCCACATATTCTCCCCTTGCAGGTTTAGGTACTGCTAGTCGGGATGGGTGCTGTTGCAGAAGACATGTTTGACAACCCAACTCTGATGTGGACTTTTGTATAAATAATGTTTTGTAATAACGTAACACCGTTGTGTAAACTTAAACGTAATTACACGGATTAATGTAATGACGTGACATATATAGTGTTTGTAAATAAAGTCTTCCGTTGTGTGTTTAAAAAAAATGGCCGGTGTTACACTGACTGTGGCCCAGAGTTCTCTACAATCAAGAATCGTGCCAACGTTCGTTGCACATGATCAACCACTATATCAACTATTAAACAAATTAATTCATTTCCTTGGTCCAGATAATGGTTAATTTACCCAACCCAGATAACCATGTTTAATAATTATGATAGTCGCCAATTTCTGTAACTAAATTAAACAACCACAATCAAACAAATAGTAAATAGTTAAACAAATTGTGCAACAGACTCCAACAAGTGTTCTCTTCATTAGACAATAACACATATCAATTAATTTATCAAAAGCACCAATAAGAATTCTCAATTTTTCAAGCTATTAATCATCATACATAAGATAATAAATTACAAAAATAACATCCAACAAAGTTTTTAGCCTAGATGAACGTAAGGAATTTAGCCAGCAATCATCTCACAAAAAAAAAAAAAAAAAAAAAAAAAAAAAACACAATCAAAAATAAAGATGAGAACATGTTTAATGAACAATGAATTAACCTAACTGATGAAGTAATCTTCGATGATGATCAGATCAATGCACGTTTCCTCAACGATCAAATGGATTAGATGGACTTGGGCTCTCTAAAATCAACCAAAACTGCCCTTTAGCTGCTCCAAATTGCCCAAAGTGAGAATAATCAAGATTAGGGTTACAAAATAGCTTTAATACCCCAAAAACCCGTTAGGGGACCCGCGTGGCACGAAGATTTAGTGTGTGGCGCGCACTTGTGAGTACTGAATTGTTGTACGAAGCTGGTAGCTACTGACGATGAATCCTGCCCATTTGCACGACGCGCACTTTATCTTGTTTACGCGCACTTGTGCTATTTCGTGTTGGTCAGTATTTTGTTGCTCCTTCTTCTGATTTACGCCTTTCGTGCATCATGCACTAACAAAGGACACCAAAGAAGCCCTGAAAACCAATTTTTTGATTCCCACTTTTTTAGGACCAACCAGGATGAAAAAGTGGCGTAGAAAACACCTCTAACCCACTAAAAACACATACCGAAGCACCAAATACACATATCTTCATAAATACCACAAAAAGTATTCAAATTAACTCAAAAGTGGGGAAAATGAGTTTGATATTAAGATTTTATATTCCTCATATCGGGCACATATTCTGAATTGTTTAACAATTTACTATTTGTTTGATTGTGATAATCCAATTTAGTGATGTAAATTGGAGTCTGTCATAATTATTTCTGGTAATTATTTGGGGTGGGATATTAAACATTATTCGGACCAAGAAAATGAATTAGTTTGTTTAATAGTTGATTGTGTGCAACAAATGTTGGCACGATTGTTGCTTGCAGAGAACTCTGGGTCCCAGTCAGGCCTATTCGTCATTTAAGTTAATGAGCCACATTTTAGAGGTCGTCAGTGTCGGGGAACCATGCACTGTGTAATCAAAATTTTTGTGTTCATTTAACAGAACTCTTGGTGAACCGGTGAGTCGAATTGCATTTGCATGATTATTAATCAGAACTTAGTTTTAAACATTCAACATCAGTGAAGAAAGCCTAGGTGTACATATTCCTATCATCTGATTTTAATTTTATCTGAAAAAGTTTTATTAATATAAAACACCAAATATACTGTCTTTTAATCTGAATCTATCTTGATTTGGCTAATCCTAAAATACCTACAACCAGTTACTTGTTATTTCCTTTATTTCATTTTCTTTAAGTTAATAATATTGAATTACATGTGAACTGTCCTTGGAACGATAATCGGTATTTATCATTTCCTATACTATTGCACGATAGGGTACACTACTCGTAATTGTGTATAGTCTTAAATCGGTAATCATTTGTTCTATATATTATATACCTGAATTTACACATCACTGAACATCAAAATTCTTATGGTATGTTGCAATCATTGGAGATACCCAAGTGGAAATGGGAACACATTACCATGAACTTTATCACAAAATTACCGAAGATGGCGAGAACCCAATTTGAGACTATTTGGGTAATCGTGGACCGATTGACGAAGAGTGCATTGTTTCTTTCGATTCGGGAGACATCTTTATCGAAAACATTGGCTAAATTGTTTATCAAGGAGGTAATATCGAGACATGGGGTCCCGGTGTCGATTGTTTTTGATAGAGATACTCGTTTCATGTCTCGATTTTAGAACACGTTTCATGAAGATATGGGTATGCAATTAAAATTGAGTACGTCTTATCGTCCTCAAATGGATGGTCAAAGTGAACGGATCACTCAAACATTGGAAGATATGTTGCGTGCGTGTATAATTTATTTTGGTGGTAGTTGGAACGAGTATTTGCCTTTGGTGGAATTCTCGTATAATAATAGCTATCATTCTAGTATAGAAATGCCACCATATGAGATGCTCTATGGAAGAAAGTGTCGAACCCCAATCTGTTGGGGTAAAGTCGGGAATAAAGAGATTGGAAGCACCGATGTTTTACTAGAAACAAATCTAAATATTGAGATGATCCGTGCGTGACTTAAGGTGGCCCAAGATAGGAAAAAGTTGTATGTGGATAAGCGTAGAAGGACAATTGAGTTCCAAGAAGGTGATATGGTAATACTTAAGGTTTCGCTATGGAAGGGCGTGATACGGTTCTGAAAGCAAAGAAAGATTGGTCCTCGGTTTATCGAAACTTTTAAGATTCTAGCTCGTGTTGGTGAATTTGTGTGTCAATTGGAGTTACCCAAGGAGCTTGCTAGGATCCATAACACATTTCATGTTTCCTATCTCCGTAAGTGTCTTGCGGATGACTCGATGTGGGTGCCATTTGAAGATATAACTCTAAATGATAAATTGGAGTATGCGGAGGAGCCAATGGCACTCTTGGATGAGAAGGTGAAAGAGACCCCTAATAAGTAAATAATGACATATAAGCTGCAATAGTGGCACCGAAAGGGGTCGGAGTTCACATGGGAATCAGAGGATTTTATACTAAAATGTATTCCCTCTATTCATGCGGCTTGGATTGCGAGGGCGCAATCCGGCTCAAGTGGGGTATAATTGTAATGCCCACCAGTTTTAGGAACCTGCTATACGGGCGCCGCGCAATAGAACTGAACAATTTGGCTGTTTTGTAACTTTGTATTTTGAGGGGTCATTGATGTAAATATCTAAAAATATGTTTAAGGGTTAGATTGGGGTCTGGAAGCCTCATTTTCTTCCAAAATATTCCAGAGCCTTCATCCTTTTAGTGAGAGGAAGTAAACCCTAGAGTGATAAAGTGAAAATTGGTGAAGAAATTTCTGTCTATTTTGTTGTTCATCCAAGTATCTCCAGCTGCTAAGCTTCCATTGTTCTTGAAGTAAACCCCAAAATTTAATTCGCATGCTTGAATGTTGTGAAATTAATTTAGGGTATGTGTTAATTAGGATGATAAACCCTTAAATATTAAAGATTTTGGTTTACTGAGTCTAGTAATTGAGTGTGAAACCCTTGAATATGGGGTTTTGATTAAATGTTGAATTTGGGTGAAATTGGTCTTTTGATAAGGTATTTTTTGTTGATAAACTAGCAGTTGATGATTGAGAAGTTTATAGAAGTTGTTTTGTGTGTGTCAAAACTAAATGTTGACTTTGAATGGGTCAACTTAGGGTTCATGTCAATTTTTGGTGAAGTATGTACAATAGTAGTTGGTTTATGTTGTTAAATGGTGTTTTAAAGCATAATCACAAGTTATTGGTGATTTTGGGTTAGAATTGAGTGGTTATAGTGATTAAGTGCAATATGGGTCAAAATTTCACTTAAAGGAATTGAGGTTTAAGCTAAATGTGTATTTAGCCTATAAATTGTTAATGTAATAGGTTAATTACAATTGACTTTTGCGGGAATTGAAGGTTATTTAGCGAAGAAGACGCAAGGTGGGTGTAATTGTTGTATGTACGTAAGCATGGGTCGGTCTGTGGGCTATGTATTAGACTACATGATATGAGGGTTGTGTGTTAGACCACATGGTATGTGGGCTATGTGTTAGACCACATGGTGAGTGGGCTATGTCTTAAACCACTTGATGTCATGAGACTATGTGTTAGTCACTAAATGAAGCTTGGGTACCCACCCAGTGTCATGACATTCATAATTATTATGAATGAGTTACTATTTTATGGATGATATTAGCATGCTAGTTGGTACAATTTGATACTCGTTTAATGATACGCGTACCTAAGCGCATGGCGCTCGTGCATATCACGTGCGTCGCCCACGTCCTGAATATGACTAGAACATCTGATTAGGAGGTGTGCACGCGTATCTTGCTTAGCGCACATGAAAGCATTCGAATTTAATCTTATCCATAATTAAACATGATCTTTTTCCAACTATAAACCCGTTATTTATGGTTGTTATTCGCAAGGATCTAGAACCTAATTATGAGACAATCTAGGGTTAGGGTTTTATTATAAATACAGCCCTAACCTCCTTCATTAAAAACATATAACGTTTTCTGTCCTACTCGAACTTACGATTGCATCCAGAAAACACTCTTACGGTAACAGGTATATTCTACGAACATAAACCCTATGCAACCACCTTTAGTGGCCATTGTTGCGGCAACTGCCATCAATAGTGGACGTAGCTTTCATCACCCTTTCGTAGATCATCATCTCAATAAGGGTTATTCACGGTAAATCGGACCAGAAACATTCTTAAACACTCCCTCTTGCACTCAAGATTAACTTTGCTATTTGAGCAGATTTATGTTCGATCAAATGGCGCCATCCGTGGGACCATAATAGAATTGCGTAAAAAGTTTTATATGTTACGAACGATTGACTATAAAGCTTTTAATCTTTTTGTGGTTATTCTTGTGTAACAGGTTACAATGGGAAAGTTGGGTAGCAGTCAATCGTCTCGTTCTCAGGGTCCTGATGTTACGGGGTCGAAACAAGCAAACCTAGACAAGACTCCTGTCACAAGGAAAACTCCAAGCTCTGGAACGGTAACGCTCCCCGAAAAATTGAAAACATCATCAACAGCTACTCCCCCGGTATGTCAGCCATTGACATCACAAAAAATTACTGAGTACTGAGCACCGGGTGACAAAGATGATGAGGTGGATGAGTACGAGGAAGAGATCCCTATTACTACAGTAGGGTCCTTTCCCATATACTCTAAGCCAAAGTCAACGGTTCATACCACGTGAGTAATGACACCTGTGAGTGCATGCGAGTATTTAGTAGGGCAGAACATCGACGTTGGTTGTCCAACTAATGATCGCACTCCCTTGGAGAAAATACAAAGAAAGCGCATGTCTTCGCCCATTCCCAGGTTATCATATTTGCTTTTGCCAAGTGCACCTTCAAGGTACACTATCAGTGTTGCAGGGGAAAGTAAAAAGAAGAGTCAAGAAGATCAACTCACCATACTGGCTCAAGCTGCGCAAGAAAAATATGCGCAGGCATTTACGGTGCCAGACAAATGCGGGGAAGTGTTGGCCAATTTTTATGCAGGAATAATGGGGTGAAAGGTAAAACCATTCATGGAGGTTGTGCCAGCTAATGAAAAGTTTGCGCCCCATATTGCTAATTACATTCCCGAATCTCCTCCTATCATTCCTTTGACTATGGGATGGTATGACGGCACAACAGATCCGGATGATTTCTTACAGAGATTTGAAGGAATCGTGCACGCTCAGGCTTGGAACGATGAAACCAAGTGCCTAGAATTTCAAACTTTCTTACAAGGGGTTGCAAGGGAGTGGTTCAGTAACTTGCCACTACCGCTTGTGACCTTCTACAATGATCTTCGCGCATGTTTTCTGTTAAACTTTCACAACACGCGCACCCGTAAGAGGATGCATGTTGAATGTCATGATATGAGACAAGGGGCAAGAGAATCCCTTGAGCAGTTTATAGATCGGTACACCAAAGAAGTTGCTAAAATGGTTGGACTCCCGGAAAGCTAGAAAGTGTCGGGTTTTATACACGGGTTGTGTAGAGAGCGACATCTTGCCCTATGGCAGCGCCTGCGCATGAAGGTCCCTGATACATTAGCTAAGGCAATCAAAGAAGTGCGCGAGCTTATGCGTGCGAGGGAAGATACCACTCGGAATAGTGGGAAATAACTCGATGGGCGAGGTAATAAAGATGACAAGTCTTATCACATTCAAACAAGAGGATCGAAGCGCAAGGGTGACAATTACAGCCAGGGCTCTGCATCATCAAAGTATAACAAGTTTTAGAAGTCAAGCAATTCTGATCAAGGGAAAGGTCACTTCCCAAGTCAAAACTTTGCTATCGTGCGCGAGTTGACTAAAACACCGAAGGAGATCCTAGTTACTGAACCAATCTGTCTGACAGTTTCTGCTCTTGCGAAAATGTCAAAATATGCTAGAAGAGACAAGTCAAAATTCTAAGAGTTTCATGATGAGTATGGCACGAGATTGATCGATGCAAGTCTTTTATTGAAAAAGTGATCGAATATCTGAGAAGGGGTGAGCTTAATCATCTGAAACCCATGAAAAAGCAGGGAACTGCATCGCGGGGCAATCAATCAGAGAAAGCTGCACCAAACCAAAAGAAGGGCGGTGACAAAAACTCTGACAAAACAACAAATATGGTGTATGCTTGGCGCTCTGGTCAGAGGTGCAAAGCCGAGCAATTGGAGGAATGGGAGGCAAAAGCAATTATCTTCCCTTCAATGCAAACAATTAATCCTTCACATGCGCCCATAATCATTAAAGGTTACATCACTGTTTTGGATGCAACGTGCGACGGTTAAATGTCGACACATGCGGTAATGTCGATGTAATGTACGAGCATTGCTTTAGCTAGCTACTAGGGACAATCAAATCCAAGATGCGGGCACCCACAACTGTACTGTCGGGGTTCTCCGGCGAATCGTCATGGCCTTTGGGTTGCATCGAGATTGAACTAGAGCTGGTTGATGATAATGACTCGACCCGCACACAAGCTGTCCCTGTTGAATTCTGTGTGGTACGTTCTTATTCGTGTTACAATTTGCTCATGGGGCGAGTTACTTTGCAGAAGTTTGGCGCAGTACCCTCCATTATTCACAGCATGATCAAGTTTCCTACTAAGCAAGGTATTGCTACTGTCCGGAAGAGGTCTGGAAAAGCGCTATGTGCTTCGGTAACACCACCTAAGCCATTACCTACGGTTGAAGAACAGATACAAAGCAGTTCTATCCTTATCAATCCGAAGTACCCTTACAAATGTATTCAAGTTGGGAGCAACCTTTTAGATGACATCAAAGTCCAGTTGCACGACATACAAGTAGCTAACATGGATCTCTTCGCGTGGTGTGAGGATGATATGACTCAGGTACCATGAAATATTGCAGAGCATAAGCTGAACGTGAATCCAAACTTAACTCCAGTGCACCAAAAGAAGCGCCCGATGGCGCCCGAAAGAAGCAAATGGTTGCGGTTGGAGGTAGACAAGCTGGTTCATGCGAACATTCTTAGAGAGGTGCGGTATCAGACTTGGGTTGCGAATCCTGTTTTGGTTAAAAAGGGAGATGACTCATGGCGCATGTGCGTCTATTTTAAGGATATCAATAAGGCATGCCCTAAGGAAAATTATCCTTTGCCTGAAATTGACTGGAAGGTTGAAATTCTTTCCGGTTTCCGGTTCAAATGCTTTTTGGACGTATATAAGGGGTATCACCAGATTCAGATGGTAGAAGAGGATGAAGACAAAACCGCATTCTACACCGATCAGGGTATTTATTGTTAAATGAAAATGCCCTTCGGGTTGAAGAATGTGGGGGCAACATACCAGAGGGTAGTGGATTTAGCGTTCAAGGATCAAATCGTTTGAAATCTTGAGGCTTTTGTAGATGATTTAGACATCAAAAGCAATACAGAGGTACAACTATTGGTCGATATTCTAGAAACGTTCAACTCTCTGCGAAACTGTAGTTTTAGGGAAGAAGAAGGAAAGTTATTGTGGCATATAGTGATGCCAAGAGGAATCAAGGCTAATCCTAAGAAAATCGAGGCCGTAAAACACATGAACTCCCCAAAATCAAGAAAAGAAGTTCAAAGTTTAACAGGCAAGTTGGCCGCGCTAACTAGATTCCTGTCAAAGGCCGCAGAGCGGTCACTACATTTTTTCCAGACCCTTAAGAATTCATTAAAAAAGTCAGACTTCAGATGGACTGAAGAGGACGAGAAAGCTTTTTTTGAGATGAAGTCGCTCCTAAAGGAGCTGCTACTTTGACGGCGCCAGTAGTGGGAGAGACATTGATGCTGTATCTTGCGACTTTAAAGGAAGCAATCAGTTTCGGTCTCGTCGCAGATAGGGGGCAGGTATGTCTCATATTGAGACTTGAAATAGGTACCGAATGTAATGCTTACTGTGTATTTCTCACTATTTTGGCGCATGTACAAATGCCTGTGTATTTTGTCAGCAAAGCACTTAGCGACAGTGAAGTTAACTACCCTCCTTTTGAAAACCTCGTACATACACACAGCTCGCCGGCTGCGCAGGTATTTCAAGGCGCACCCAATAGTGGTGTTAACTGATCAACCGATAAGACATGTATAAGTCGCAGCACGCGCATCCCAATATCTTTTTTACACAATTTTATAAGACGCCAAATACGCGCTTAGATTAATTGTAATATGCTGGTAACATGTGATGACAGGTGTTGTACAAGCCTGAGGTTTTGGGTAGGTTAGCCAAATGGGTCATCGAATTGGGAGATCATGAAATCAATTAATCCCCGCGCACGGCGATAATAGGCCAGATACTTGCAGATTACATGGCCAAAACAATAGGAGAAGTAGAGGCACTCGCCGAAAGCACTGCAATGGGCTGTGAAAAGAATCAGGTCTGGAAACTATATACAGATGGAGCTAGTGGGCCCGAAGGCGCTGGTGCTGGATTGGTGCTTACAAGTCCCGATGGAGAGGAGCATACTTATGCACTCCGGTTTACGTTTGCTGCAACCAACAATGAGTCCGAATATGAAGCATTACTGTCTGGGATGCGCATAGCGCAACAACTCGGAATAAAGCACTTGAACGCATATGTTGACTCACAGTTGGTTGCTAACCAGGTCAATAGATCGTTTGGGGCGCATGAAGCCTCTATGCAACGGTACAGGGAACTGGTCCACGAATTAGCAAATGAAATTGATGTTTTTAGATTAATGCAGGTACCTAGGGGGCAGAACAAGAAAGCGGACGCACTAAGCAAATTGGCTGCTTTGACATTCGATCATCTGCGCAAAAACGTATGGGTAGAAGTGTTAACAGAAAAATCTATTCATGAGAAAGTAACTATTGTGCCCATTGAAGAGGAAAGCCCAAATTGGATGACTCCAATGGTGAAATTCTTAACTGAGGGCGAACTTCCTGTGGACAAAAAAGAAGCACGAAAAGTTCGCATGAAAGCTCCCAAGTATGCGTAAATCGAAGGTGTTTTGTATAGAAAATATTATTTTGGGCTGAGCCTGTTGTGCATCGGACCTAATCATGCTAGAGAGGTGCTCAGAGAAGTTCATGAGGGTTCTTGTGCTTTACACTCAGGATACAGAACAATTGCTGAAAAAGTGATGCGCATAGGGTATTACTAGCCCACCATTCACATCGATGCAGCGGAAATTGTAAAGATGTGTCAATCGTGCTAATAACATGCACCAATTAGTCGAGAACCACGGCATCCTATGATACCAATAACGGCAGCATGGCCGTTCAGCAAATGGGCCATCGACATTGTCGGACCTATTACTACGTGCTCAGGTATGCATAAAATAATGAAATTATGTAATACTTTGCAATATACTCGTTTTAACAGTGTTCACATTATTATTGCTTACTCAGGAGGAATAAAATTTTGGTAGTGGCAATCGACTACTTCACCAAGTGGGTAGAAGCAAAGGCATTGGCAACAATTACTAGCAGGTGCATTCGTAACTTCTTTGGGAAGATATTGTGTGTAGGTTTGGTATCCCCAATGAAATTGTCAGCGACAATGGTACTCAGTTTCAAGGCGAGCCATTCAGGAGCTGGTGTCAATAGCTGAATATCAAACAGTCTTTTACTTCGGTCACTCACCTGCAGGCCAACGGCCAATGTGAAGTAACAAACCAAGATATTGTAAAGGTGATAAAAGCACGCCTAGGCTTGTATGGTAATTAGTGGGTCAATGAGCTCCCAAGCGTTTTGTGGGCGCATCGCACCACGCATAAAAATAGCACAGGTGAAACACCGTTCAACTTGGTTTATGGGACGAAAGCAGTAATCCCCGCCGAATTAATGGTTCCAACGAAGCACATGCGCAGCTTTGATGAGTCGAGTAATGATGAAGGCTTGCGCGCTAACCTAGATATGCTAGAGGAGCGCAGAGAGTTAGCTGCCATACGCGAAGCCATTAACAAGCAGAAGATCTCTAAGTACTACGACAAGCGCATTAAGCATATGTCATTCGGGGTTGGAGATTATGTGTGGCGCAACAATGAGGCAAGTCGAGCAGAGAATACTGGAAATCTGGGGCCTAACTGGGAAGGTCCTTATGAAGTTATTGGAATAAGTGCAACGGGGTCCTATATCCTAGCAGGATTAAATGGAGAGCGAATACCTCGCACTTGGCATGTAACAAAATTTGAAAAGATGTTACATATAATTGTCAGGCTGCAGCACTAGGGATTGATCACCTCGACTTTTAAACATTTGCATTTTTTAGTTCATTTAAAATGTTGCTTTGTTTACTTTTAATACAATTCGTTTTTCTTTCATGGTTGCAATAAATTGTCATTTGGATATGACTTGAGAATTTGATTTATTTTGTAATAAATAAATTTAATTTTATGAATGGAAGTATTTGGTTACATTTCAACGCACAATATGATAGCTATTACATGCATCCTGCCTCCTTAAGGGATGATCTCTAGCTCCCACGTGGCAGAAGCCTGTTTGGTTACAAGGCTAGATTTTAGGGTAAGTAACACGCATTGGTTTTCCTAGACCAACACACTCTCGCAGACTAGAAGACTGCAAGTCATGACTATAAACGACAAGCTTTGGGGTTGCTTGCCCACTAACCTAAGTGTTGGTTCACTTGGAGGATTCTGAATATTTTTGTTAATAATGCAATGAAAAGCGTTGGCTATGTGCACAATAGTTTGACATCGGTTAGTATTATTAAATTTTGAGTATAAACGAGTATACATTGGTTTGTATGCAAATAAAACTTTAAGTTTTAAGAATGTAATACGCCTAATGACGTGAACGATACAATAAGAAAAGATATTGAATTACTTTACTTATTATTACGAAAGAAACCATGCATAGCATTGATTACATAGTGCTATTACAAAAAGGTGCTTAAAGCACACAGGTTAAACTGGCACGCAGGCCATTACAATTGAAATGAAATTAAAAATCTAAACTATGTGGCTTATTTGGAACGGTGCCCTACACTAATGGTAACAATCCTTTGAACCCTCACACGCAGCAATCAGGCGGATCGCCCCATGAAAAAAGAAAATAAATAACTCCCTTGATGTCAAAAAGTACCTCATGAAGCACGCTCATAACAGGTTCACCCTCCAAGGCAGTGAGCGCAAGGGGCCAAAAGTAACGAAAGCTTATGGCGCACCCAAGACCCTCCAGATCCATGCAAAAAACGTTACAAGGTGCCATACCAAGCACACCTTGCAACCCCACACGGCGAGCATTGGCTCTTAAGCCTAAAAATTCATCAACAAAAGATACTGCACAGAAACAACAGGTTCAGCAGCGGCATCCACCAAGATTTGGATTGAAATGTTCTCCGGCGCTTTGCTGGACTCGAGCACCTTCTCAAAAGCATTTTCTTCAAGTTGATCAGCGATAATTTAGGGAATAGCAGCATGTACCTCAATGTTTTTTGAGATCAGATCCCAGAATTGAACTCGTTCAAGCGCTTTGGTAGCCTTGAGAGCTTGTAAGTAAAGCTCTATAACAATGGAGGCGCCCAGCGCATGGGTGGCAATGGTTGGAAGTGTTGCGCGTAAATCTGCATAAGTCCATCGAATGACGTCACGGCTCGCAGACACTTTAGTAACCTGGGTAGTAAGATCATTTCTCTCAAAAGTTAACAAATCAACATTAGTGGTAGCAACAGCAAGCTCCTCTCTCAGTACCCTGTTTTCCTCCTTATAATCGACCTGCGAAGTTAACAAATAAACTTTTTCCTTTTTCAAAGACTCAATAGTGGCCTCGGCAGTTTTCAGCGCATCATTGGCTACATTCACTTGTGTTTCAAGTTGCTACACTCTCTTCTATAAGTGCCCAGACATGTGAAGATCTATGCGATGAGTGCGATCGGTGCTCAACCTATCGCAATCCCTTGCCCACGTCAGAAATGACAGCTGTGTGTCAAAGTTCAGTTTCTGGTCCGGCGTCATTGATTGTGCGTTCGTTTCGGGTTCAACTTATAATAATATAAAAACAATGATTAAATAACCTAACTAATTAACACAAACCCCGGGAAACAATAATCCGATCATTATAGCAACTAGCAAGTATTCAGTCAAGGTTCGTTCCACAGGGAGCAATTTACATGAATCTTAAAACACTAGTAATTATCCGAAGTTGATTGGGGGGTTTTGATAAAGTGTTGATTAAGCTAATATTAACCTAAGAGAGATTAACAAATAAGATGAAAACGTGTCCACTTGATTATTCCAAATTTTGCCATGGTTTACCCAATTCATTCATTACATAATAATGTTCAAACATATAGTTTCATTTCCATTCGTCAACTTTCATAAAACCTCAATCAAATGAAATTCGTTAACTCACGTAGACTCATTTCAAAAGATCAAACTATGTTTTGAGTGAGATCATTGAGACTCGATTTTGGATTAAAATCACTTAAAATCCTTTAGTTATCAAAATTACTTAAGATAATCAAACACCACTATTTTGACTAAAGACCAATTGAAAACCAACCCAATCAAGAATACAATCACTTGAAATCCTCAATTTGGTTGTCTAGATCACATAAAGTGTTGAAGCACAAATTGTTTCAAAAATCAAATCACTTAGAAAAGCTACAAAATCTATGTAATCAAAGTAAAGTCTAAAATAAATGCATAGTAATGGATCATCAATCAAGCACAATAATCATCAACTCATTCAAACACTCAATTCACAGATTAGGGAAAAATCCAAGCATCAAGTTTACAAATCAAGTGAACACAAATAAATTTAAGCTAACATCATAAGATAAACAAGAACAAAATCAAAGAAATAACAAGCATTCATCATTACAACTAATTGAGAAAAGCAAAGTACCAAAATGGTTGGAAATACAAATGAAGTGGAGAAGATGATGGAGATCTAGCTTATACTTTCATGAGTCTTCAACTTGGATATTCAGTTGAGCCTTGATCTTCATAGAATCATGAAATGGACCCTTTTAAGGTTCTGATTCGGACCCCCATTGCAGCTCTCTCACTTAAAAACCCCTCATTTTCTATTTATAGGTCGGCTGAATTTTTGGGCTGAATCAGCGTCAGAAGTGCCGCTATAGGGTTAAAAGCGCCACAATAGGGTGCGCCGCAATAGGCAGGAGCACCGCTTTTGACCTAAGAGCGACACTTTTGAGGCTGAGAGCGCCGTTTTTGGTCACTGACTTTTTACTTCTCATTTTAGCACATAGGAGCGCCGCTTATGATCTTAGGAGCGCCGCTTTTGACCCTGGAACTTCATTTGCACTCCAAAACTTCACTTGTTTCTTAGGCTCAAATCTTGAATATTTTGCATAAATTTAGATTTTGGACTATTTTTGCCTTAAACCATCCTCTAACCAACAATCCATCACTTATGATCGATAAATTATTCAAAACGAACAAATGGAGAAAGATATCGCGAGGATAAATATGTGTAATTCGAGCGATATCAAATTCCCCATACTTAAACCTTGCTTGTCCTCAAGCAGGCCTAAACTCAACTACCACTTCACAAATGTTGACCTATTTTGACTAATACACACTTGCAATTTCAAGTATGGTCATTCCAACTTTTCAAACTTTGAACAAACTCAAAAATACTTGACAAATCACAAAGAATTACCTCAACGATCTTGTCAATCTTCCAAGGACTTCAACTTGAACAATTTCACAAGCAAAATCTTCATTCAAACATATCCAAAACCCAATTTCTTGAACTTTGACTTTGACCTTGAAGACTAGATCAATTCTGCATATAGTTTGTATGTCTTCAAGCCAAAACAACAAATACCAACCAAAACTTAACAAACCATAATCTTCTTCAATTCTTCAACAAACTCCACTCAAACCCATCAATCAAATTCAAGCCTAAACTACCCTTTTCACATCTCTACGATCAAATACTCATCAAAGACACAAACATGCATCCTAGAAAAGCTTAAGATCAACAATATCCATAAAAGCATCACAATTAGATCAAATCAAGCATAAGGTCAAGTTCTATATTGAAAACCTCCTAGGAGCATTTCCAAACCTCAATAATCTTCATTTCCACCATCAACCTCTATTCATCATCATCAAATAAAGAAATTACCCACAAGCTTCTCTTTGGTTAAATGGAGCACCAATTTGCATGAGTTACCCAAGAAAAACGTTTAAGCGTTAGGAAAGACAAGACTTTTAAAGAAAACCATTTACGTTTAAGAAAGGGAAAACGAGTCAAGTTGTAAAACGAGACTAGTTTTCCGAAAATTTTGGTTTAAAGCTATGTGCATTCCAAAGCCATCCCGGTTTTGGGATAACCACACGGGTAGCTACTTCCCTGGTATATCACCGAAATGAACTACCTTCTTGTGTTGAAGGTGATGAGAAAGCAACTACCATGGAGTCATGGACTCATAAGGTGATGTGCATACAAGCCATCCCTGCTATGGGACAATCGCACGGGTAGCTACTTCCCCAGTATGTCACTGAAGTGAACTACCCTCCAGTTTCGAAAGCGATGAGAAAGCAACTACCTTGGGTGTAAGATTGGCGGTGGGTCTATTGCGCCATAGTTGGGAGACTTTACTCCCAAGCTTAGGTCTTTTTGGAATAAACTTAACTTGAGAGACTTTACTCCCATGCTTGGAACACAACATAACTTGGAAGACTTTACTTCCAAGTTTGGAAGACTTGACTTTCAAAACGGCAAATGGGAGGGATCGACTCTCCTGGGAGTGTCAAAGTTCAAGGCTTTTATTCACTCGGCTACTTCCCACATAACAAGATTTTATGCTTATTTTGAGAAAGGGTAGGAAGTAGAAACTACCCCTCCATAGTTAATCGAACAAAGATGCCATAGCTTTTGGCTCTGGCGTGTGTTGTCTAGCAACACTAGCACGAAGCGATTGCTCCTAAAAGGAAAGCACATTATGAAGCACGGTGGCTCCTCTTCCCACAGTATGATACATCGGTTGAAACATCGTGAAATAATGAAACAACCAATGTCAATATAAAATGGTGTGGATTAGGAAGTATCCCACACCAAGTAATGCGACATTGGGAAGACTTAACTCCCTTTAGTGGATGGACTTGAGTCATCCGGAAGTGTTAATGCTTGAAGCTTTAAACACTTGGTTTTTGAAGCAAACATGGAAGACTTTACTTCCATGCAACAATTTTTATTCTCTTTAAAAAATTTCAACTTTAAACACATGAATCACTTTGAAAGTGGAAGACTTTACTCCCACTTGAACTTTTGCAAAAACAAAGGAATACTTTACTTCCTTCAATGTGAAATACAAGGGAAAGACTTTACTTTCCTCAAAAAGGGTGGAGTTGATTCACCCTAAAAGATAAGTTATGGCTAACTTTGATCGAAAATTTTTACTTAATTCAACAAGTTACTTGAGAAAATTTTAAAATTTTGTGATAATTTTATAAAAATAAGTCCACGAGAATTTATCTCTCCCCTACACTTGAGATCATGTAATTCCCTCATTACATGAATTGAAATAGCTTATAAATTCGAGAGGACAAAATGAAAAGTGGAAGAGAAATAGAGATACCCGAGAACAAAGGCCATTTCCACAAGTGATTATCAAATTACATGAAGTTATCTTATCAAAACCGCATCACCAAACTTCCCTTTTGCTTTGATTTTGATTAACGAGTCTTTGTCTTGACTCGTCTCCATCTTCTTAACATTCCTTATCGGGGTGGTTCTCCCCCACACTTTATCGGACGGCAAGGGAAATTGGTGGAAAGAGTTTCACGAATCAAGAGAGTGAGCCAATCCAATCATTAACCCCTCGGGTGGTGTATAAGAAGAGAATAATCTTCTTCATTTGCATGAAGAATATTGAACCAACCCGAGAGTCAACAAAAGACTCTCTTCCAAACACGGTGTTAAACACGATATTCTCTTTCTTAATCGTCTCACACAAACACGAATCATCAACCTCGGGTTGCAAAACCTCCTTAAAATCATCAATACCATACCCGAGAGGATTGTTATAAACTTTGAAAGTTTCGGGTATGATATTCTCAACCTCATCATCATTATCCGCATCACTATCATCATCACTAACATCTTCTCCAACCCTGAGTGGATTATCATAGACTTTAAAAACATTGGGCATTGGTAAAGCTTTAATCAATTCGTCATCTTCCTCATCACTTTCATCATCTTTATCAAATTCATCATCCTTATAATCTTCATCCTCTTCATCATCTTCACTATCCTCACATTCATCGTTACCCTTCTAATCATCTTCATCCTTATCTTCATCATTGGTTATCAAAGACCCGGGTACTTATGCAATCTCCACTACTTCGGTCTTGGCATAAAAGCATACATCATCATCATCATCATCAAAAAAGACCCAACTTCTTGCCCGAGAAGTAGAGACTACGGGTGAGGTGGGTGGTGAAATGGTAGTGGATACAAAATCTTCAACTAAAGGGAGCATGGAACTCACGGTTTTCTATAAGCTTTGAATTGAGGCTCGTTGAATTTCTAACATTTCCCTCAAATCTATTCTCTCTTGAATTAGAGCCTCCATACAGTTAAGATGGGTTCTCACAACGGTTAAGAATAACTCTAGTAAATTTAGATCGATCTCCTCTTGTTGTTGATTTTGAAATTGATATTGAGAAGAATCCCATGTCGAGTCATCCCCCTCATAACAATAGTCCATTGTTGACTCATAAAGTCAAAATTGGAAATACGACCATTATTACAAGGTTGGTCAATGGGGGCAAAATCATTCATGTAACTATCATCATAACCCCCTTCTCGATAACAACCATCATAAGCACCACAATAACCATCCGTCTCACCATTAGCTTGACCCAAATCCATATACCCATTATCATTCATACCCAGGTAACCATCATTCATATACCCATAACCATCATTCATACCTAAATAATCACCATTGTTGCCCAAATAACCATTATCATCGTTCATGCCTTCATACTCATTGTTCATGCCCATATAGCCATTATCCAAACCAATGTGACTTGAGTCTCCCATCAATTGTTGATCATAATTCGCGATTCTTGACATCAAGTAGTCACACAAAGCATCATACTCAGCCATCTAGCTTAATCAAAGCACAAACAAGCAAACATTTTTCGACTACAAGCAAATATAAACAAAAAGTAACTTTTGCAAGAATGAAATTCTTACAAAAGGATTGAACAACTACTAGCAAATATTTCAAAATCTAATTAAAAACTGCTCCCCGGCAGTGGTGCCAAAAAGTTTATTGTGCGTTCGTTTTGTGTTCAACTTATAATAATATAAAAACAATGATTAAATAACCTAACTAATTAACACAAACGCCCGGGAAACAATAATCCGATCATTATAGCAAATAGCAAGTATTTAGTCAAGGTTCGTTCCACAGGGAGCAATTTACATGAATCTTAAAACACTAGTAATTATCCGAAGTTGATTGGGGGTTTTGATAAAGTGTTGATTAAGCAAATATTAACCTAAGAGAGATTAATAAATAAGATGAAAACGTGTCCACTTGATTATTCCAACTTTTTCCATGGTTTATCCAATTCATTCATTACATAATAATGTTCAAACATATAGTTTCATTTCCATTCGTCAACTTTCATAAAACCTCAATCAAATGAAATTCGTTAACTCACTTAGACGCATTTCAAAATATCAAACTATGTTTTGAGTGAGATCATTGAGACTCGATTTTGGATTAAAATCACTTAAAATCCTTTAATTATCAAAATCACTTAAGATAATCAAACACCACTATTTTGACTAAAGACCAATTGAAAACCAACCCAATCAAGAACACAATCACTTGAAATCCTCAATTTGGTTGTCTAGATCACACAAAGTGTTGAAGCACAAATTGTTTCAAAAATCAAATCACTTAGAAAAGCTACACAATCTATGTAATCAAAGTAAAGTCTAAAATAAATGTATAGTAATGGATCATCAATCAAGCACAATAATCATCAACTCATTCAAACACTCAATTCATAGATTAGGGAAAAATCCAAGCATCAAGTTTACAAATCAAGTGAACACAAATAAATTTAAGCTAACATCATAAGATAAACAAGAACAAAATCAAAGAAATAACAAGCATTCATCATTACAACTAATTGAGAAAAGCAAAGTACCAAAATGGTAGGAAATACAAATGAAATGGAGAAGATGATGGATATCTATCTTATACTTTCATGAGTCTTCAACTTGGATCTTCAATTGAGCCTTGATCTTCATATAATCATGAAATGGACCCTTTTAGGGTTCCATTTCGGACCCCAATTGCAGCTCTCTCACTCAAAAACCCCTCATTTTCTATTTATAGGTCGGCTGAATTTTTAGGCTGAATCAGCGTCAGGAGCATTGCTATAGGGTTTAAAGCGCCTCAATAGGGTGCGCCGCAATAGGCAGGAGCACCGCTTATGACCTAAGAGCGACGCTTTTGAGGCTGAGAGCGCCACTTTTGGTCATTAACTTTCTACTTCTCATTTTAGCACATAGGAGCGCCGCTTTTGATCTTAGGAGCGCCACTTTTGACCCTGGAACTTCATTTTCACTTCAAAACTTCACTTGGTTCATTTCTTAGGCTCAAATCTTGAAAATTTTGCATAAATTTGGACTTTTGGACTATTTTTGCCTTGAACCATCCTCTAACCAACAATCCATCACTTATGATCGATAAATTCTTCAAAACGAACAAATGGAGAAATACATCTCGAGGATAAATATGTGTAATTCGAGCGAAATCAGTCATCTTCTCCAACTCTTTCTTTATGACGGCAGGAGCACACACCTGCATATAAAGATTTTGCTCAAGCGCAGCGTGCTTGAACACATTTAAAATAGCCGCCAAGTTGTCCACTTGAATTGGCACGTATCGATTGTCCTTTAAGATCGGCACTCGGGCGGAGGGGGTGGTAGTAACTTGGCAGAAGGAGTTGAAGAAGAAGGAGCAATCATGGCAAGAGGAATATGCGTGATTGGCTCAACGTTTGTAGTTGAGGGCGCGGGGGCGCATGGGCAACAGATGGAGCAGCGGCGCTTCAATGTAGCCTCATCTGCTACCTCCTCGTTTATCGTTGCATTAGCATCCCTCATGATAGCATCTTGGTTAACAGCTTCCTTCTTGATAGTGTAGCCTTTGAAGTCTTCGTCCAACAGAATGTCACGAGCGTTCATCACTGCAAACTAGCGCACAAAGGTTAGCATGCAGTAAAGTAAGTCATCAATTAATTGATTTAGGCAAATACGGAATATAAGCATGATGACCGGCTAGGTACCATCAAACGGCCGGTAGGATAACACTTTGGTAAGAAACAGGACTTCGTTTGGATAGATGCAAAGTTTCAACTTTTTGCCGGAGCACACGTCGAACAGTTCTTGCTCAGCCTGGTCCATGGGTGGGGGTCTATTCAAAGAGGTGTTTGAACCAGTGTACCATTGTAGGATAATAGAAAATTCAGGGAGAACAAACTTGTTTTCAACAAAATAGAAGGAATCTTTCCAAGAACTTTGCAAACCCTTCTTTTGACCGGCGGTAAAGGCAACCCGATCGGAAAAACTGTACCAGTCATGCTCGATTACTTGGTAACGGAAGATATTTTGAAAAACCACCAAAGAGGGCTCGCAATTGTTAGCCCAACACCATATCTCAAATAGGGATAAACGTGTAGCACTGTACGGGTGCAATTCGCCTAATCCTATGTTATAAGCAGATAAAACTCTCATGAAAAAGGGGGTTGGGGGAATACGAATGTTTCCTACCTCGAGGGTTTGATCATAAACAGCAATCATGTTTAGGGGTGGTTTGTGGGCTCACTCGTTTGCCTTTGGGTGGGTAGGATTGAAGTCAGCAATAGGTGGATACTATTCGGTGATGCATTTCATTGACTCTTGGTCAAGGGTTGATGAAATTGAGTGAACATGAAAAACAGTCGTACTGGTAAATAAGTCGACATGATAAAGAGATTTATGCGAAGAGTAAACGGACCTGATTAATCGTGTGATTGCCGAAACTTAATCAAAGATTTTTGGGAACGAAGATGAAAAAGAAGTTGATATGAATTATTTACCCTAAATGGAAAAGAATAGATCCTATTTTTATTCGGAAACGATTAGGGCTCCAAAACGCGTGATTTAATGAGTACCGTACACGTGTCATGATCTGAACAAATGACAATTTAAATGAACGGTTAACGATAAGGGTGTTGTATGGTTTAGTTACAGTGTGGTGCAGGTTATGTGACAACCCGGAAATTTCTGACCAAATTTAAACTTTAATCTTTATATTATTCCGACACGATAAGAAAAGTTTGTAAGTTGAATCTCAAGAATTTTAAACTGTGTTCATACATTCATTTAACCTCGACCAAATTCCAAAGATTCACGAACCATTATAGGAACGAATATGATTATATATGTATATATGTATATATTATAACTTGAAAACGTTAGCAAGTACTAGACTTATAATACTTTACATAAACGTAATTGTTTCAAAATATATTCAAATAGTTATCGACGAAATTAGAAGATGATATCAAATGATTGATTTATCAGATACATTGAATTACGATTACGAGTCTCTGTTAGGAGGTCCACTTTGATTTAGAAAACATTTTTTTAACCATATTCAGAAAATGGTAAAGTGATTTTACAAATAAGGACAAAGTGTCAACTAACGAGAACTAGACAAGTGTTAGTGAGGATTCTTATTTGATTTTCAATTTATGCTTTACAATAATTGTCTCATGACTTTTGATAAACTATTAAACTTGTATATTAATTAACGTGGAAGTAAAATTGTAGAATATAGATAACTTAGAAGAAGGATATCGACAAGTTAAATAAATTAACGATTTACATTAAAATGATTTTTATACGTTTACCTAACCTTTAGACTTTATATCACGTTGCACCAACAAATATTAAAAACTTGAAACCTATGAAAAGTTTATTTAATCTTACTTTTCTAAAAAAATTTTTGATATAACAACTTCATCTAATATAAATTTTTTTTAGTAAAATAATTCGTTAATATACTTAGTTTTAGAAAACAAAGTTTTCATATTTATTTAATACTGTTTCAAACGTACAAAAATAGTTTAGTTTTAAAGAACTTAATTAAAGTTTTGTGTTATAAATTACATATTGTTTTGAAAATGTAAATGTGTTATGACATAATACTTTCAATTACTTAAACAATTTTGAAATGAACTTTGAAAAGAAATTAGTTTTGAAAAACTAAACATTATATTATTAAATAGATATCTCAAATATATATATATATATATATATATATATATATATATATATATATATATATATTTTACAAATGCATCAATTTAAACATAAAACGTTTCGATATTACTAAACATATTTTAATAAACAAACGAGACTTTGTTTTATAGAAGCAAATGACCACAACACTCGAGTGATTAATTTACACTTTGAGCAGAATAGTTTTTTTTTATTTGAGTCTTGTCATATATAAAGGTACGTTACACAAAACACAAAGTATCAGTTTTCTAAACGTGCGAAAGTGCGTTCGAAAAACCGAAAGTGGTACATGAGTCGAGTGCAACGTCCGCGTCATTTGATTAAAAATTATATTTTTACCATTAACGTAAATATAATATAATATATAATTAATTATATAGATTATTAATTAATTAATTATATTTATTATTTAAACGAGTGTCGGCAGGTTTTATTGGTCGAATGGGGGCTGCCAAGAGGAGCCATGCGATCGCATACCCTAAGGCACACTAACCATGCGATCGCATGGTGATGCAAGTCAGGCCAACTCTTTATAGTTCGAACGAATTCATTTTACACACACACATATCACTCTATATCTCTCTATCTAAGGTATTACTCCGTATGTATTTATTTATTTTATTTATTATTATTAATAAAGATTATTATTATTAATCTAAAAATATTATGAGTATTATTATTATTATTATTATTATTATGTATTATACATAAAATACTACGACAAGAGGTACGCGCGAGCTATTACAACATGGGTTTTATGAGTGGGATAGGGTAAAGGAAATTATGGGTTACAACTATGTGTGACGACCCGAAAAATTTCGACCAAAATTTAAACTTAATCTTTACATGGTAACATTATTCCGACATGATAAGTAATGAATTTTGACAAGTTTTAAAACTTTTGAAATGAGTTTTATACAAACAATTGACCAACCTTTTATTCGACGATTCACGAACGTCATAACTTGTATTAATTATATACTTATGAATATATATGGATATGGATTATATATAACTTGAATATATGATAATTAAGTATCTCATTAAGTATATTAACAATGGATTATATATATAAAATGAGACTACTAACTTAAGGGTTTCGAAACTATATATATATATATATATATATATATATATGTAACGCTTAACGAAGTTATAACTCCTAAGTTAAAATGAATATATATGTATGGTATTAAGATATATTAATACACTTTTGAAAGACTTAAATACACATATTAATATACTTATACTCAACAAAGATAGCTATGCTCGTATTCGCATTCGATTTCCTCAAGAATTCTACTCCATATGATACACAGTTTCTAGATGTATTTACTATTCGTATATACCAATAGTAAAACATCATTTTCAACCTTTTTAATCATGGAGAAACATGTTTAAACATATGGAATCACGTTTTGTAATCTTATATGAATAATTGATGCTAGATTACAAAACTAATTTTGTTTTTATTACTTATATAATTATATATACTACGTATATACTTATATATATCTATATATATTACACATAACTATTTTTTTTCATTCATATTCTTTCCTCCTTCATAAACCACGACCAAGAACTCTTAAAATCTTCATCTTTTTGATCAAAAATCCAATCTATAATCATCTTATAAGAATCATTCAAGAACACTTCATGAAGATCATCCATTTCAAGCTTATACTTTCAATCTTTTGAATCCATTCCAACAACTCTTTGAAGATCAAGAAACCTTCATTTATTTCAGTAGTTTTTCACTTCTTAATCAAGGTAATAAACATATTCAAGCTTTGGTTCAATTCATATAATCATAACTATCTTAAATCAAGATAGAATTCTTACTTGAAACTTTTGTTGATTCCAAGCTTCTACATCAAGAATTCTAAGCTATAGAGGACATCATCTACTCAAAGATCCTTTTCTTATTTTTTCCAGTAACATCACTCTTTAAACTTTAGGTAGTAACCTTATTCAAAATCTCGTTCGATTCATATTCATATAGCTATCTTATTTCGAGTATATAACTTATAACAACTAGAACATAGTTTAGTTAATTCTAAACTTGTTTGCAAATAGACTTAATCCTTATAACTTGACTTTTAAAATACTTCAACACATGTATTATGATAGTATGTCAAGCTAACATAAGGATATAAAACTTGTAAACACGAAGAACACCTTAAAACTGAACATACGCCGTCATAGATCATCGGGGGCTGTTTTGGGTTTAATTTTGAAAACCAATCTTAAACTTTGAATTAAGAGTTTTCCTTCCGTAATAAATGTTATTTCATATGGATATGAAACATATCCAAAACCCATGATTTAACTCTAAGTGGAAGTATGTTTTTCAAAATGGTCATCAAGATGTTGATCTTTCGACGGAAATGACTACCTCTTTCAAAAATGACTTGTAACCTGTATTTTCGACTATAAACCTATACTATTTCTGTTTATATTAGTAATATTTGATTCAATATGAAACCATAGCAATTTGATTCACTCAAAACGGATTTAAAACGAAGAAATTATGGGTAAAACAAAATCTGCTAAAATTAACATTGTATGGATGAAATTTATACTATAAAAACTATATTAACCATATCCTTGCTAACTTTTCATATATACTATATATCTTTGGACATGTTATTAGTAGTATAACAAAATATTATAATCTTGGTTATTTCTGTGATTGTATATATGTATAATAATATTCTTGGTACGTCCTAACACAATAAGTATACAATACTTTTTGATAAATCTTAAGACAATACGTACACAATACATCTTAGTTAATTCTAAGACAACACGTATACAATACGTCTCTGGGTTGATGCAAAGACAATACGTATACAATACGTCGTGGATTAATTCTAAGATTATAAATATATATACACAATACGTCAGTGTGTGTGTGTGTATATATATATATATATATATATATATATATATATATATATATATATATATATATATATACCGATTATTAGACTATCGGACTATTAGACTATCGGACTGTTGGACCACTAACATTGGACTACTAGCTTGACAATTTAAAGTATCATATAAGTATGATATAATTATTAATCAAATATAATTATAGTGTAGTTGATACATATTATTATTATTATAGGTTTGTGAATCTATCGAAGGCCGAATCGTATTTTTCATCGAATTGAAAAATAATATTATTTACTATCAACGACTTACAGGTGAGTTTCATTACTCCCTTTTTATATATATTTTTGGGCTGAGAGTACATGCACTGTTTTATGAAATGGACACAAGTACTAAAAACATATTCTACGTTGAGTTGTACCACTTTGCATATTTTTCCCTGTAACTTGGTAACTACTATTTACATGCGGTATTGTAAACGCGAATCCTGTTGATAGATCTATCGGGCCTGACAACCCCAACCGGACTGGATTGATTATGATTACGAAAATGATTGATTATGATAAACTAATGAACTCACCAACCTTTTGGTTGACACTTTAAAGCATGTTTATTCTCAGGTATTAAAGAAATCTTCCGCTGTGCATTAGCTCATTTTAAGGATATTACTTGGAGTCATTCATGACATACTTTGAAAGACGTTGCATTCGAGTCATTGAGTTCATCAAGATTAATATTAAGTCAATTATAGTTGGATGTAATATGAAATGGTATGCATGCCGTCAATTTTTGATGTAAAGAAAGTTTGTCTTTTAAAAACGAATACAATGTTTGTAAAACGTATCATATAGAGGTCAAATACCTCGCGATGTAATCAACTATTGTGAATCGTTTATAATGTATATGAACGAGTCCTTTCAGTATGGAGGTTATGTGAATGGTTCATGGATATGCTAGTGAGGTCAAATTAGTATTTATCGTCTCCGTTGTGTCTACGTACCTTTCCTGCAATATTGAATCTCAATATTGATACGTGAGCACTCATAACTTAACTTTTATATACTATTAGTGTATCCCTGACTAGTGCTCGAGTATTTAGGATTATGCATGCTTGTACTTTTGATATTGCCTTTAGTTAGGTTATGTTGAATCCTGAATTAGTTGCATATGCATTTGAGATAAGGTATAAGATATGCATGTCGTTGGAAAGCTAGCGAAAAATTAAGAACTTTTCCTTTAGATATCGAATGATTTCGATGAACGGATTTGAAGTTATAGTCAACCGAATTTTTGTATTATTATTAAAAATGATTATTATTATCATCGTTATTATCGTCATTCTAGTTTTATCTTATTATTATTATCTTTATCAATAAAAAGATTTATCATTAAAAATTGTTATTTTTATTATTATTACTATCGTTATTATCGTTAAAGTTATAATTATTATTATTATTATTATTATTATTATTATTATTATTATTATTATTATTATTATTATTATTATTATTATTATTATTATTATTATTATTATTATTATTATTATTATTATTATTATTATTATCATTATTATTATATATACATCTTTATTTAAAAATGGTTATTGTTATTGTTATTATTATTATTATATTATCATTAAAATAATTATTAGTATTATCGTTAATAATGTTATAGTAATTATCATTATTAGTATTATTGTAATTAAAACTAATATTAGTAACACCTAATTATTTTCATTACTATTATTATCATTATTATGAACACGATTAAAAGCTATTAAACCCAACGATCAGGAAATAATGAGTATGAGTATCATGATGAAATTAAAATATTGTAAGATATTGATTTAGATAAAACTATCGTTCTTAGTATTTTTATCATTACTATTATTAAATGTATCGTTAGTATATAAACTGTCATTTTAACAAAAATTATAATTTTAAATGAAATGTCATTGTTATTATAAAATATCATTATTATTATCATTTTAAATAAAATTATTATTTTAAAGTTAATATTAAAAGGTATCGTAAATATTAAAGTTATTATAATTAGAATTATCATTTTATCATAATATCAATTTGAATAAATATAAATATAAATATTTTTATTAATAGAATAATAATAATTATTATTACAAAATAATACAACTTTTACTTATTATTATAATCAATGTTATTTTATCAAATAAATATGTAATACAAATAATATAATTACCTTAATAAGATTTATCATAATATTTTTTATGAACTTTATAAATTTTATTACTTAAGATATATAAAAGTATATTTTTTTTATATAAAGTTTACTTATTAATAAATGAATTATATTATTTACTTTATTAAATCTTTTAAAAATATTTAAAAATATAAAACGACGATATTTAAACTATATAATAATCATGTATAAATTTTGGAAATCATTTTAAGTCAAATTGACTTTTGTCGACTTTTGCATACTAGACTCGAGCATTAGGATTGTGGTACACTATGACTTGACCTAATTTGTTAGGCAAATATTGACCAACATATAAATATATATGATTAATTTAGGTTCGTGAATCCGAGGCCAAACTTGCACTTGTTCAATGACGTTATATGTATTTTTACTACGAAATACACTATGGTGAGTTTCATTTGCCTTTTTACCCTTTATATTTTTGGGCTGAGAATACATGCGCAATTTTTATAAATATTTTAAGAAATAGACACAAGTAATTGAAACTACATTATATGGGTGAATGATCGAAGCCGAATATGCCCCTTTTGCTTGGTAACCTAAGAATTAGTAAACCGATCTACTAATTGACGTGAATCCTAAATATAGATCAATTTGGCCTAACGAACCCCATCCAAAGTACCGGATGCTTTAGTACTTCGATGTTGTTTTTGTCATGTTCGAAGGATTTCCCGGAATGATAGGGGATATTCTTATATGCATCTTGTTAATGTCGGTTACCAGGTGTTCACTATATGAATGATATTTTTGTCTCTATGCATGGGATGTATATTTATGAGAACTGGAAATGAAATTCTTGTGGTCTATTAAATGATGGAAATGAATGATTATGATAAGCTAATGAACTCACCAACCTTTTGGTTGACACTTTAAAGCATGTTTATTCTCAGGTGTTAAAGAAATCTTCCATTGTGCATTTGCTCATTTTAAAGATATTACTTGGAGTCTTTCATGGAATATTTCGAAGAATGTTGCATTCGAGTCATTGAGTTCATCAAAGATTATTATTAAGTCAATTTATAGTAGGATAGTAGATATTATGAAATGGTATGCATGCCTGTCAATTTTCAATGTAAAGAAAGTTTGTCTTTTAAAAACAAATGCAATGTTTGTAAAATGCATCATATAGAGGTCAAATACCTCGCGATGAAATCAACTATTGTGAATCGTTTATAATGTATATGAACGGGTCCTTTCAGTTGGTATCAGAGCAGTGGTCTTAGTGAACCAGGTCATGCATTAGTGTGTCTAACTGATAGTTGTTTAGATGCATTAGTGGGTCTGGACTTCGACCGTGTCTGCATGTCAAAAGTTTTGCTTATCATTTCTAGTCGGAAATCATCTGCTTATCATCCTTAGAAAATTACCTGCTTATCATTTTTAGTCTAGACACGTCTTGCTACATTAATTACATGAGTAGTGTATAGACAAAATTCATATCTTAGCGTATCTGCTAAATCATAGCTTATCGTATCTGTTACTTTAAACTTTGCCTGACATATTCCGTAAATTTCTCCGTAATCTACGAAATCTTTTGATCTATATATATATATATATATATATATATATATATATATATATATATATATATATATATATATATATATATATATATATATATATATATAGATAGATAGATAGATAGATATTCTATGTAATTAGAATACCAGCCGATAGCCAGAAAATCATTTCATATCGAAAAATCCTTTATTCAATCGTACGAAATGGAATTTATCATTAGTTCAAATTCCTTGGATTCCGAAATTGAATCCCACACAAGCTCCGAAAGCAGTGTGACCGGAATGGATCAACCAATCAGTCATCATCTATTCTGGATGAATTGGGGATGGGTTCGTAGCCTCCTCAATCATTGGAGACAAGAAGAAGGCGATCCTTTCCATCCACCACATTGCCCTCTTGGTGAAGAACCTGAAGCACTTACCGGCGAACCTGTTCGAGACACCATTTTTATTACGACCCGTCCTTATCCATCTGGACGAATACATTATTTTTGGTTACATCGCAAGGTACTTGACATCTATATGATACATTTAACAAACATTGCATTCGTTTTTAAAAGACAAACTTTCATTTCATCGAAAGTTGACGGCATGCATACCAATTCATAATATATCCAAGTATAATTGACTTAGTAATAATCTTGATGAACTCGACGACTCGAATGCAACGTCTTTTGAAATATGTCATGAATGACTCCAAGTAATATCTCTAATATGAGCAAATGCACAGCGGAAGATTTCTTTCATACCTGAGAATAAACATGCTTTCAAGTGTCAACCAAAAGGTTGGTGAGTTCATTAGTTTAACATAAATAATCATTTCCATCATTTTAATAGACCACAAGATTTTCATTTTCAGTTCTCATAAATATACGTCCCATGCATAGAGACAAAAATATCATTCATATGGATTGAACACCTGGTAACCGACCTTAACAAGATGTATATAGAATATCCCCTATCATTCCGGGACTCCCTTCGGACATGATAAATTCGAAGTACTAAAGCATCTGGTACTTTGGATGGGGCTTGTTGGGCCCAATAGATCTATCTTTAGGATTCGCGTCAATTAGGGTGTCTGTTCCCTAATTCTTAGATTACCAGACTAAAAAGGGGCATATTCGGTTTAATAATTCAACCATAGAATGTAGTTTCGATTACTTGTGTCTATTTCATAAAACAGTTATAAAAGCAGTGCATGTATTCTCAGTCCCAAAAATATATATTACAAAAGCATTTAAAAAGGGAGCAAATGAAACTCACAATACTGTATTTTGTAGTAAAAATACATATGACGACATTGAACAACTGAACAATGCAGGGTTGGCCTCGGATTCACGAACCTATATCATCCATATATATATTAAAACATATAATTCGTAGTTGAGAAATTATATATATATATATATATATATATATATATATATATATATATATATATATATATATATATATATATATATATATTTTTTTTTTGTTATTAATAATATACTTGTTATACTATATGTTATTTAGGTAAATTTAATATTTTTAGTTTATATGTTTTATGTAACTATTACTTATCATTAATAGTAAAAACGGTATATTAAGGTTTAGTATATATATTGTATAATAATTGATATAGCTTTAACTAATATCTTTTTATTAATAAAAGTATAGCGTAATGTATTTTTTTATATAACAGTATCCATTTATGATGATATTGATTGTTTGGGTGATAACAAAATAATAATTTTTAGTGAGAAAGATAATAATGATAATAAGTTTAATAATATTAATACTAATGATTATATTAATAATAATAATGATAATATTTATAATAATACTTATGTTACTAATAATACTAATAATAGTACTAAAAGTGATACTAATACTAATATTAATCATAGTATTTATGTTCTCATGATAATACATATATTAGTCGTTAAAACAAATATAATAATAACAATGATAAAAATAACAATATTCCTATTTATAACTATAATAATAATAATAATAATTATAATTAATACTTGAATAACAACATTTATAATAATAAATACATTAATAATGTTAATAATAATGATAATGGTTTTGTAATACTTACAACTTTGTTAATAATAATAATAAGTGTTCGAATACTAATAATAACAATAATATCAATAACAATAATAATAATACTGATAATAATAATAATATTAATAACGATAATACTAATAGATTTTAATTGATATTACCTATAATAACAATGATAATAACACTCATAATGTTAATTTTAGTGATAACAAAAATTAACATAATAATTAACGTAATAATAATAACATAATTAATAATAATAATAATAATAATAATAATAATAATAATAATAATAATAATAATAATAATAATAATAATAATAATAATAATAATAATAATAATAATAATAATAATAATAATAATAATAATAATAATAATAATAATAATAATAATTATAAATAAATAATAAATAAGTAAACTACCTTATTGAGTTTAAAAAAAAACAGCCTAGGTATAGGCTCGAACCCACGACCAGCAGCTAGCATAACAACCCCCTTTGCCAACAGACCATTTTTATCTTTCAGTAATTTATATGAAGCGAATTATTATTTAAATCGTTTCTGTGAACCTCCTTAACCTTCTTCTTCATCAAACAAACTCAGACGACTAAAATCATATCATGTTAATAACAAATCAATATATTAAATTAGGACTTATAATCGACAAAGAATCGTTTAAAGGTTGATTAACTTAATTAACACAGTTTAAAAATTAAAATAAGAGCTGTGACAGTATTAAAATTACATTTTTTGAACTTTAAACTCGATTTTGAAATTAAGAATGTTTTGGACTTCTATTGCAATATGAAATATGTTCTAAATCTATCATAGAAACTATCTTAATAGTAAATTTGACTTAAAACCTTGATACGATTACAAATTTTACGATGAACACAAGTTTGACTTTTGAAAACCCAAACTTTGACCCGAAAATTCAAGCTAGTTATTAGAAATTAGAAAATGAAACTTTCCAGATAGTTTGAAGGATGGAATTACAACAATACTACATTTAAAGATTTTAAAAATTGTTAAGAAATAGAATGATGAAGCAAATCGAGCACTAACAGGGGACTGGACTCATCTTGTTGAGTTTTCTTGACTAATTCTCCAATTTATTTCAACTAAATGGTATTGTGTGATTAGTACAGAAGAAAGAATTTAAATTCAGACATTTAACAACTTGTTTGATCATTTAGTACACCAATGATATCGACAGTTTATCAATCAAGATTGTAAAAAAAAAATATCAGACAGCTTTTTAAATAGATTGGTACTATGAAATCGATGTATAACAAATTATATAGATAGAACAAAAATCATCAATAGTTTGACAATGATCTGAAACAGATTCTTGGATCCTACTGCGTATTTATCTACAATTATATATGTATATTATCATTTTTATAATGTATTTATATATATATATTTATAGATATCTGAATGTATATATAATCTGTATATGCCCTTAATTTATCTCTGTATATATGTTTATCCGAATATCTGAATGTCTAGATTATATTTGTATTTTACATATTAAGGAAACATCATATTATTAATAATACAAACATTAATATTTAACATTAATATTAATTTTAATAACGAAACTAATAATATTAATAATTAATAATAAGGATAATATCAATCTCTTAATAATACTAGTAAGAATAATGATAACAATTTTAAATAAACAGATAATTTTTGTAATCAAATTAATAATAATACTTTTAATAATCCAAATAATAATTAATTTTATAATTTTACCAATAATAATGATTCTAATAACGTTAATGTTAGCATTTATCTTTAATCATAGTGGAAGTAATAATAATAATATTAATAACAATAACATTAATTATATTAATAATAATAATACTAACATTAATAATAAATAAAAAAATTATAATAGTATTGATAATATTATTATTACTGATAATACTGTTAATTTGTATTTATTTTTATGATAACTATAACAATAATAATGAGTATAAACATAATAATAATGACTAATATCATAATCTTATTACTAAGTATGATATTAATGATGATAATAATAATATTAGTGATAATGTTGTAGTAACTTTTATATCTATATATAATATATATTAATATTAATAATACTGATATTAATATTAATAATGTTTATGAAGTAATAATAATAATTTTAGTATAATAACTATATTTTTAACTTGTAACCTCATTTAATATATTAATGTTATATATTATACAATAATAACATATGATATTTAGACCTTTTATATATAATCTCATATTCATAATAATTATTTAGAGAAATCATATATCTTTACATATGGCTTCATTTTAATAACTATTTCATTATCTTGTATATTATTTTACATTCTTCAATTCAAATGATTAAATTTTATTTTATTGATTCAAGTTATTATGTATACTTATATTTATTTTTACATAATATATATTTTCAAACAATTGTTCGTGAATCGTCAGAAATGGTCAAAGGGTAATTGATTATATGAATATAGTTTCAAAATTTTTGAGATTCAACATTACAGTCTTTGCTTATCGTGTCGAAATCATATAAAGATTTAGTTTAAATTTTGTCGAAAATTTCCGGGTCGTCACAGTAGCTACCCGTTAAAGAAAGTTCGTCCCCAAAATTTGATCGAGGTCGTCATAGCTAACAATAAGAATATTTTTCTGACGAATATGAGCTGATAAATAGAGTTTTATTACTATTGAGTAATATGGATAAGATAATTTGACTACCCGAATAGTACGAGTGAAGCTATCACAAAAGAATGAAATGAGTTAGACAAGTTTCATCATAACTTTTCACTAGTCATGGTTGAATTCTGGAATTCAAGGAATTTAAAGAAAATCTCCGACATCTAAAAGATTTGATTCTTCGGTGAATAAGAAAATTAAGATCTCTATAATTAAATACGGTGATCTGCCTCGATTACTCTGTCTGATATTCCCATTATAAATTAAACTTTTTCCGTTCCATTATTTTCACCATTCCTATACTTTCTTTCTTAGTTCATACATCCAATTGATTGTGAAAATGCTTAATCCAGTTCTAATCCTTGATATTTTTCTAATTATCATTTATGTCATCCTTCCTTTCAATCTTTCACCGGAAAAATCTGTTTACTTTTACTATTACCTTGGGGTGATACTATTCTTAATTCTACCGTGTCTTTATATTGCTATTCGTATTAATATCCATGAGTTGTAACCTCCGTGTTGTTATTGGGATTTATATTTTCTCTTATATTTTGGGGCTCTTTGCCTTTTTATTCTCTTCTCGACCTCTAGTAAGGCGAATAATGGTATAGAATTCGTAAGTATGGGGTTTCGAATGAACTTAATGTTCTAAACAAGAAAGAACATAATAGCACGATTTGATTTGTCAAATTACCAGAATTACTGAGAATAGAACTATCAAGAATATATTTTCTTGATATGTTCGGAAGTTAAGTAGAATTAAAGCGTTATGTAACATGGCACATGATAATGTTATGATCTGTGAATCATCACGTCCCATTAGAAACTCAGCATGACTTACTGTAATATAATCACGTTGATCAAATGTCATTACATTATACTAACTCATGCTTCAGTTCCCAACACTACTTTAAAAACATTCATGTTTTAAATTCGAAGGGTTCAGAATTTAGAAACTAAAACAGTTTCTTTTATGATGTAATATAGATAGCACGAAGAGATAAATAATTTCGGACAGGAATACTTATGAAAATATCCTCAGAAATATCGAAGATATTTATGATGATATTTTGGGATTTCTAAGATCGAAGGTTGATGAAGAGAGATTTTCCACAAGATTTAACATGACTTCGGAGCAAGATATTTGCTGAAGATTTCATTGGATCCAGAATTATCTGGATTCTTTGAATATAGAGTTTGGTCCTTGTATTTGTCCTCGGTCTCCTTTAAGGTTAGCTCAATCCGTTTTTTAGTACTAAATTTTCTATCAAGCGTTCCCATCACTCCTTTCTTTATCACCAAACTTTTGACCGTTTAGATCATCTACCATTTTTCTGTTTCCTCTGCATTTAATGCTACGATATCTGAATCATCGGTTATCAATCTGAGGTGGTTTCAGGAGAATTGTGTTTTTAGATGATTAAACGCTGATGGTAACATGGTGAAATATAAAAAGTTCTCCGATAACAATAAAAGAGCACGCATATATATCAAGGTTATAATAAGGTTGTTTCTAACGAAAAGTCGAATTTGAATTGCTGGAGCTGTGATAAAATTGGCTAATTTGAAAAAGAATTGCAATGTTATTTTCGGTAACAACAATGCTAAAGGAGTTAGCACAGATACGTGTTAATCTTTTACTCAGGTTCTGAGTGTTTTCAGGTGCATAACTATATGCATAAATCTTTCTTCTCGTAGATGAAGTGCGGTTGGTTCATCCTCTCGATTGAGGTATTTTCAAGAATCACGAAAGGTATGAACGCAGATTGTAATCGTCAAGATACAAATGAGGTTTAAGATGAAATCAAGTGGCAAACTTGAAGAAATGTTTAGTTTCATATGTTATAATCAATATTTTTATTCATTTTAATTGTCCAATGTTATTAGTCCACAGTCGATAGTCCACAGTTAACAGTCCAATAATTTATATATAGTTTAATTTATAATATTCGAATTAATTAATACATATCGTGACCCGTGTACATGTCTCAGACTCGATCACAACTCAAAGTATATATATTATTATAGAATCAACCTCAACCCTGTATAGCGAACTCGAACATTACAGCATATAGAGTGTCTATGGTTATTCCAAATAATATATATAGATGCGTCGATATGATATGTCAAAACATTGTATACGTGTCACGACATTTAAAGTGCGTAAAATAAATAACAGAAATTAAATGACGATAAATAAAATTGCGAGAATTTAAATTGCGATAAATAAATTGCGATAATTAAATTGCGATAAATAAATTGTGATAATTAAAATGTAATACGGAATTAACAGTTAGCTAGGAATAGTTAGCGTGGATTCTTAACAAAATTTTCTCATGGTTAATTTGTTTGTTTCTAACAAATTTTATTTTTGCCCAATGTTTTCTTCATTATGCCACTTGTTGGATTCTGATAAGTCAAAATTCAAATATGAAATTGAATGAAAATGGATATTCTGCGGTGAATGAATACGTATATCCGTGGATGTAAGTAGGATAGTAAATGACCATTGAATCAGATTCGAAGAATGTACAGTGTAACTTGTTAATGTGAAATCTAAATATTCCTCGGGTATTACCTACCCGTTAAAATATTTTCACCATTAACAGTTTGTACGAGAGAATTTTTAATTACAATCTTTATGAATATATATATATACATATATATTTTCTTCAGATGTAATCATGAATTTAATGAGTTAATATAATATTAAACTCATTTGATTTACCGTTAGAACAATAATATATAATCTCTAAAACATTAGAGATTACATAATCGCCATGTCTAATGAAGATAAATGATGTAGAACGATTCGCAGATTGATGATTATGCTCGAGGTACATAATGAGATATTGAGGTGTGTGATGTTGAACTTGGGTTGTTGGTGGTACTGGTATTGATGTTGGTGCTAGTGATGTTGTGACGACCCGGAAATTTCCCACTAAATTTAAACTTTATCTTTATATTATTCTGACACGATAAGCAATGTTTGTTAAGTTAAATCTCAAGGATTTTAAACTATGTTTATACATTCATTTAAACCTCGACCAAATTCCAATGATTCACGAATCATTAAATGAACATATATGAATATGTATGTATATGTGTATATGTTATAAATTGAAAATGTCAACAAAGTATTTAAAAGTATAATGCTTTATATGAACGTATTTGTTTCAATATGATTATCGACGAAATTAAAAAAAATATATTAAATGATTGAATTATCAGAAACATTGAATTATGATTACAAGTCTCTGTTGAGAGGTCCACTATGATTTGAGAAATCTATTCCTCTTAACGATATTGGGAATAATTTGTAAAGCTATTTATAAATAAAAATAAAAAGTGTCATTTATGAAAGTTAGACAAAAGCTAGTGGAGAATTGGTTTCCATAATATTCTATTAATCTATTTTCAAACGTACAAAAACGTTTTCAGTTTAAAAAGAACTTTATTATTAAAACGTATATAACTTTTATAAATATCTAGAATCACTTTTGACAACTCATTACTTAACCAGTATAATAAATATAACGATATTTATATTTTATTTCATTAAATATATATAACGATTTAAATTAATATTATATATATTTATACGCGTATTATACATACATAGTTTTTATACTTTTACTATACTTTAACTTTACCTTTACTTTACTTTTACTTTACTTTAACTTTAATAATTCACTTTAATAATTCATACTTTAATAATTCACTTTAATAATTCATACTTTAATAATTCACTTTAATAATTCATACTTTAATAATTCACTTTAATAATTCAAAAATCTATTATAAATAGAATTCAATAGATTTTATTATTTCATAGAAACTTAAAAATATATTTCTCTAAACTCTCTCAATCGATTTACATATATATATATATATATATATATATATATATATATATATATATATATATATATATATTTGCTCTGTATTATTTCAAGATATTATTAGTATACATAAAATATTACGACGGAGTGATGTCCGAGTGATTTCAAAATAGTTTTTTTGAATGAGTCGAAGCTAAGAAAATTATGGGTTATAGCTATGGAGGTGATGGGTATGGTTCATGGGTATGCTCGTGAGGTCAATCTAGTGTTTATCATCTCCGTTGCGTCTACGTACTTTCCTGCAATATTGAATCTCAATATTGATACATGAGCACTCATAACTTAACTTTTATATATCAATAGTGTATCCCTGACTAGTGCTCGAGTATATAGGATTATGCATACTTGTACATTCGATATTGTCCTTAGATAGGTTTGTTGAATCCTGAATTAGATACATATGCTACTGAGATAGGGTATATGATATGCATGTCATTGGAAAGCTAGCGAAAAATTAAGAACTTTTCATTTAGATATCGAATGGTTTCGATGAACGGATTTGAAGTTATAGTCAACTGAATTTTAGTATTATTGTTAAAATGATTATTATTACTATCGTCGTTATTATTTTAATAGAAATATCATTGTTATTATAAAATATCATTATTACTATTATGTTAGTGTTATCATTTTATCATAATAACATTTTTAGTAAATATAAATATTGTTATTTTTTTATAGAATAATAATAATTATTATTACAAAATAATACAACGTTTACTTATTATTATTATGATCAATATTATTTTATCAAATAAATAGGGGATACAAAGATATTTTTCACCACGCGTAATATAATTACATTAATAATACTTACCACTATAGTTTTAAGATATTAAGTGAACTTTATAAATTTTACTACTTAAGATATATAAAAGTATATTTTATCATATATAAACGTTAATATAAATTTTTATTAATAAATGACTTTTATTATTATAAAATCTAATAAATATATTTAAATATATATAACGACTATAGTTAAGTTATAAACACGTATAAATTTTAGAAGTCATTTTGGGTCAAGTTGACTTTTGTTGACTTTTGCATATTAGTCTCGAGCATTAGGATTGTGGTACACTATGACTTGACCAAAAATTGTTAGACAAATATTGACCAACATATAAATATATGTAATTAATATAGGTTCGTGAATCCGAGGCCAACCTTGCACTTGTTAAATGACGTTATATGTATTTTTACTACGAAATACAGTATGGTGAGTTTCATTTGCTCCCTTTTATATATATTTTTGGGACTGAGAATACATGCGCTGTTTTTTATAAATGTTTTACGAAATAGGCACAAGTACTAAAACTAATTCTACGTGGGTTTAAACCAGAAATATACCCTTAGCTTGGTAACATTAAACTACTTGTCTATGTACGGTAGGCGCGAATCCTAAAGATAGATCTATTGGGCCTGACAAACCCCATCCTGACTATGGGATGCTTTAGTACTTCGAGGTTATTTTAAACACACCTGATCTGGTGTACTTCAGAGGGTAAAACATAAACGTTAAGCCTTGTTACCGGGTGTAACGTCCTCCTAATAGGGTCTGGAAGAAACGCTACTAATATCAAATAAACCAACATATTATAATACGAGAACAATACTAAATGAGAAAATTTAACTTTATTGAGTACGCAGCAGAAAATGAAATGTCGTTACAATAATGGAAATAACGATAAAGTAATTGTTCATATGCAGAAGTAATAAATGCAATATCTCTTGATCCTAAGTCCAAGTAGCATCACATAAGTAGTAGATAAGAAAGCTTGAATCAAACAGCACCTGAGACAAAACATGCTAAAGTGTCAACCAAAAGGTTGAGTGAAGTTCATAGGTTTAACAAAAGTAGTTATCGTTGTTTTTAGACCACAAGATTTAGTTGTAAAGTTGATCTCCCGCAGGATCAAAAAGTAGATCTCGCAGATCCAAAAGTAGTACTGATTCGTGATATTTTAGACTAAACGTTTGTTTTGTTGCCCCGATGATAAGTTGGCAGTACCTTATCACCATGTTTAAATCATTATTAAGTAATACAAAGACATCACGGTCAAATGTATCGGGGACGTTACTCCCGATAGGCCTACCCCCAATAATTAAGAATGCCTTATCCTGAAAGCAATTAAAAATATCACTGTGGGGTCTTAGTAGCATAAGTTAGTCATAGTACAGTTTAGGTTCGTACTTGTGTCTAAGTTGTTTAAAGTATAAAAGCAGCATGTGTCTCACCCCAGTAAGTATAAAAAGTGCTATAGCAATAAGAGTGGGGCTATGAAAGTCACCTTAGTAAGTAGAGAGAGAGTTATTCCTCGGAATAAAGAGTTGAACGAGTGAGCAGGAAAGTCAACCTATTGACATTTAAGAGTAGTTAAGTGTTTTGCCCATGTTTAAGTTTAAGTATGTGTTTAAGTATAGTTTGTTTTACTAAGTTTCTATTTCTAGTAAGTTACTATTTTTATAAAGTTTCCATTTTTAGAAAGTTTCTTATTTTACTAAGTTTCTATGACTAGAGAGTTTCTACTTTTATGAGTGTTTTTCATTTTAGGATACTTGCCGTATTAGATAAGCTTCCAATCACCCCTTTCCCTTCGAATGGCTAATTTAGATCTAGGGGCTTGAGCCATAGGACCCTTTAAATCGGAAATCCAAACCCTCTGCCTAGAATCTCGTAGAAACCATTCGTCAAGAAAGTTCGAAGATCTATACATCTCTAATACATATCCCAAAATGTTTTTGTGCTACAATATAAGTAGTAGGTTATAGGTGCTAGTAATAGTAATAGTGTATACATGTTAAGTACTAGTATAAGTAGTATTAGGGTTTAAGGTTTTAATATGTATATGTATATATAATTCGTATATATACATAAAAATATTTTTTTTTACATGTATATATGTATATATAAATCTAGGAGTGTTTATGTATATACTTATGAATAACAAGTTTATAATATGAATATGAATTAACAAAGATTAAAGTTTATGTAAATAGTTTAGGGTTTATGTTATACCTTTGAAGATTCAAGATAATTAACAAAGAAAAGATGAACACGATGAAGATGGAAGATCAAAGCCTTAAAAATCTTGAAGAACTCCTTGAAGATTCTTGAAGAACACGAAGAACAAGCTTGAAGATCCGAATACCACAAGAGAGGGAGAGGGAGAGATTGTTTTTGAGAGAGGATTTTGGTGTGATTTGTGAATGAGAAACTAGGAGTCTAGGAGTGTTTATATAGTGCAAGTATTAGAGTGTTAGTCAACATAAGGATGTTCTAATTAATGATTTTATTTTATTTTATAATTTTTAGTCAACAAAAGGTGGTACTAGTTTATAATTAGTCAACATAAGGATGTACTAGTTTATACTTTATTTTTAGTCAACATAAGGATGTAATTGTTTAAGATTCTTTAGTCTCATTATTATTACTATTATTATTATTATTATGTTTATTATTATTTTTACATTTACTACATGATAAGTATTATTTTCTTTTTACTAATTCATGACTTGTATTTATTTTTATTTAGTTCCCAATTGTTTTATTATTTATATAAATGTCACTTTTTATTTATTACTTATAGATTAATAGTTATAAATAATAATATTGAAATGCATAAATTTTAATTAGCAGTGAGTGTCGAATAAAAGTTTATTATTTGGTCAACGTTAAATTGATTGTGTATATAACAACCCTTAAATAATTAATACGTATAGTCAGACAGTAAATCCTAGGGTCATTTCAGTAATTTCAGAAGTCAAAAAGTGAGGGTTGTTATAGTACCTCCCCGTTAATAAAAACTTCATCCCGAAGTTTTAGGTAGACTTCTCGGATGCATCAGCAGTTGAGAAGAGATGGGGATATTTCCGTTTCATATGGTCTTTGCGTTCCCAGGTATATTCGGGGCCTCTACGCGAATTCCAACAGACTTTAATGATAGGTATGTTGCTTTTACGCGTTTGTTTGACCTCTCCTTCCATGATTTCTATAGGTTCTTCAACGAAGTGCATTTTATCATTAATGCGAAGATCATTCAAAATGATGATGTTATACAAGTCATTTCAGTAAATTGGATACATGAAATGTGTTATGAATGGTATTGAGCTCATTTAAAACCTTGAGCATTTTATGCCACAATATTAGGGCAGACAAACAGAGAGGAGTTCGTGAAAATCACAGTCATGAAATTTGATAGAGATCTTCATTGTTTACAACAAGAATATTTTAATGATGAATATAAGTTGAAAAATAAAGTTTTATCACTATTGAATAATATGGATAAAACGATTCGTTTATAGGAAGAGTATAAACGAAGCTATCATAAAAGAGTGAAATGAGAAAATTAAATGTTCGCCTTAACTTTTGACGTAGTCACGATTGATTTCCGAAATTCAAGGAATTAAAGGAAATCTTCGTAATCTATAAGATATGATTCTCCGGTATTTACGAAATTTTGAGATTTGTTTGATTAAATGCGGTGATTTGCCTCGATTGATGTGTTTGGAATTTTGCTATAAATTAGCTTCTTCCGTTTCATTATCTTCACCACTTCTATACTTTCTTTCTCAATTCAAACTTCCAAAAGATTAAGAAAATGCTAAATCCAGTTCTGATCCTGGTTATTATATTGACCATCTATGCAGTCATTCTTCTTTTTCTTTTACCGCCAGAGGAATCTGTTTACTTCTTCTATGCTCTTGGGGTTATAGTGTTTTTAATTATCCCGTGTCTTTATATTGCTATACGCATTGATATACACGGTTTGTAATTTCGGAGTCGTTATCGGGCTTTATATTTTCCCTTATATGTCGGAGCTTTATGTTTTTGTTTCTTCTTCCCGACTTCAAGTCAAGCGAGTAATGGTCCAGAATTCATAGGTATGAAGTTTTGAATGATCATAATATATAAAGTAGAAAGGAAAGGTAATAGCAAGATTTGATTTGTCATATTACCAGAATATCCGAAAAAGACCGAATCATCAAGAAAAATATTTTCTTGATATGTTTAGAGGTTAAATAGAATGTAAGAGTCGTGTAACATGGCAAATGATGATTATAAAATCTATGAATCATCATCTTCCATTAAAAACTGAGCATGACTTACTGTAATATAATCACGTTGGCCTGACGTCATTATATTATATTAACTCATGCTTCAATTCCCAATCACTTCTTCAAAGCATTTATAATTTAAACTCGAATTTTACAGAATATAGTAACTAAAACAGTTTCCTTTATAAAGATATCGCAAAGAGATACTTAATTGCGGACATGAATCATTATGAAGATATCTTCCGAAATATAGAGGATATTTATGATGATATTTTGGAATTTCTAAGTTCGAAAGTTGATGAAGAAAAATTTTCCGCAAGCTTTTAACATGACTTTGGAGCAAGATATTCTCTAAAGATTTCACCGGATTCAGAATTTCCTGGATTCTTTGAATATAGGGTTTGGCCCTTGTGTTTGTCCTTGATCTCCTCCATGGTTAGCTCAATCCGTTTTTCAGTTCCAAATTTTCTTTTGGGCTTTTCCAACGTACCATTCTTTATTATCAAACTGTTAGCCCTTAAGAACATCTATAGCATTTGCTGCTTCGTCAGCATTCTCAAGGTTAACGAATCTGAATCATTGATTGACAACCCGAGATGGTTTCAAGAAATTTTATTTTTAGATGATTAAACGCTGATTGTAATCGTCAATGGATCTAATGGTTGACGAATAGGCGTTGTTGATTTCAAAAGTAATGAATGATAATTTTGGTGGTTTGATGTGATATTTCATCATAGAATACGAATGAATATAATTCATGAATGTAGTGGTCTTTAGGAAGATAACATCTGCTATAGCTTTACTTGAATTCTGATATGTCAAATTCAGAATATGTAATTTGATTTGAATGAAAATGGGTGTTCTTTGGTGCGCGGATACATATGTGGATGTAAGTAGTATAGTTACTGATTATTGAATCAGAATTTGAAGAATGTACAATGTATCATATTAATGTGAGATATAAATATTTCTCGGGTATTACCTACCCATTAAAATATTTTCACAATTAACAGTTTGTACAAAAGAGAAGATATACGTTCATATATGTATTCTTCAGATATAATATAGATTTAATGAGTTAATATAATATTAAACTCATTTGATTTGCGGTTGAAACGAGAATAAATAATCTCCAAAACCTTAGAGATTTCATAATTGTCGCGAAATATTTCGCTAATGAAGTTATGAATCAATACTTCATCGTTCATTGTTATTGATATACCTCAGTATATGATGTTGGTGCTCGTGGAATTCTTGTGAAATTCATAAGGCACGAATGATGTTTTCTAGAAAGTTTCGAGTACATCGAAAATGAAAGTATACAATCAATCATGTATTTGAGTAATACACTTGGTTTATTATGAAATGGAGTTTATTGTGTTGAAGCAGTGATTAACGATTGTTAAGTCATTAACGAAGGATGTACATCATAGCATATTAATGATATGAATTAATCAAGTAGTACATACTAGTTAAGATTCACACGTAATAGCTTAGTATGAAAAGATTTATTATTGTTCTAATCCATATATATAAAGTATACATATGTAATTCTTCAGGAAGAATGAGTCAATACATCTTCACTCATTATTACTAATATTCCTTGATATCTATGGGGCGTATGATGTTGATGTTTGAGGTACTGAGTGTGATGTTAAGGCGTGGAATGCGGATGTTTTCGTTGGTGAAGCTGGTGATGTTGGTGGTGATGCCGATGGTACTGGTGGTACTAGTTATACTGCTGGTACTGCTGCAGGTGTTCGTAGGTTTCGCACCATATTCTCCAGAGCCACTACTCTAGCGCGAAGCTCGTTGACTTCTTCTATTATTCCGGGATGATTGGCGGTTCGGACAAGTGGATGAATAAGATCTAAAATTTTAGATATTATATATTCGTGACTGGATATCCTGGAAATGAGGGTGAAAATAGTGTTCCGAACGGGTTCGCCAGTAAGTGCTTCAGGTTCTTCACCAAGAGGTGAATTCGGTTGGTGGAAGGGATCACCTTCTTCTTGTCTCCATTGATTAAGTTTACTACGAACCCATCCCTAATTCATCCAAAATAGATGATGGCTGATTGGTTGGTTCATTCCGGTTACGCTGCCATTGGAGCTCGAAGAGTTCGAGGAATCCATATTATGTGTTTGGAATTAGGGTTATTGATATGAGATTAGTTTTGAATACTGGATGATATATTCGTCTCCTCGAATACGTGTATATAGCAAAAAGATTTTCGTAATTTATGGAGGGAATTTAGGAAAAGTGTTAGACAAAATCTATTAGGATAGATACGATAAGATATAATAAGATATGATGTGTCTTTACTTTAATAATTGCAGTATGACGTGTCGAGATCATAAAGTGATAAGTATGTAATCTAATAATCTTTTGATTAAAGACTTTCAATTCGTATACTGTGATAACCCAATGACATTTTTCAATTCGCAAACCGATGCATAAAGGCATAAGGCATATAGGTACGTGATATAACAGAGAGTTATATACGTTTGAGTGTGAGTAGTAACAATTATAAGAATTTCAAAATCATGGATAATATTTCATGTAATACATATGTAATACACATAACCATGATAGATGACTTATGAATGTCAAGAATTTCTGAAATCATTGTGTTGCATTTAGATGCGGTGGTGTAATTGGATAGTACTCAGGAAAGTGAGCAGAGTTCTTAGATTAGCTCGGCATTCTAAGATAAGTAAAGTTTCTAAAGTATAGTGTAGCATTTAACAGTTAAAGGCAACAATTAAAGGCACTATGGTCAAGGAAAGTTGTAGTCCTACATTAGGAAAGAGACTTTGATTAGAATCTTTAAGTCAAGTTTGGTAATAAGGCAATTCTAAATGCTTTAAGTCTAAGGCAGGAAAGGTTATAGTTTCCTAGATTGCTAAGGCACCCTAGCTAGCAAGTAAGGCACACATAAAAATGCAATCCTGGTTCTCTATAACAGCCTGGTTATGCTCTGATACCAATCTGTAACGTCCTCCTAATAGGGTCTGGAAGAAACGCTACTAATATCAAATAAACCAACATATTATAATACGAGAACAATACTAAATGAGAAAATTTAACTTTATTGAGTACGCAGCAGAAAATGAAATGTCGTTACAATAATGGAAATAACGATAAAGTAATTGTTCATATGCAGAAGTAATAAATGCAATATCTCTTGATCCTAAGTCCAAGTAGCATCACATAAGTAGTAGATAAGAAAGCTTGAATCAAACAGCACCTGAGACAAAACATGCTAAAGTGTCAACCAAAAGGTTGAGTGAAGTTCATAGGTTTAACAAAAGTAGTTATCGTTGTTTTTAGACCACAAGATTTAGTTGTAAAGTTGATCTCCCGCAGGATCAAAAAGTAGATCTCGCAGATCCAAAAGTAGTACTGATTCGTGATATTTTAGACTAAACGTTTGTTTTGTTGCCCCGATGATAAGTTGGCAGTACCTTATCACCATGTTTAAATCATTATTAAGTAATACAAAGACATCACGGTCAAATGTATCGGGGACGTTACTCCCGATAGGCCTACCCCCAATAATTAAGAATGCCTTATCCTGAAAGCAATTAAAAAATATCACTGTGGGGTCTTAGTAGCATAAGCTAGTCATAGTACAGTTTAGGTTCGTACTTGTGTCTAAGTTGTTTAAAGTATAAAAGCAGCATGTGTCTCACCCCAGTAAGTATAAAAAGTGCTATAGCAATAAGAGTGGGGCTATGAAAGTCACCTTAGTAAGTAGAGAGAGAGTTATTCCTCGGAATAAAGAGTTGAACGAGTGAGCAGGAAAGTCAACCTATTGACATTTAAGAGTAGTTAAGTGTTTTGCCCATGTTTAAGTTTAAGTATGTGTTTAAGTATAGTTTGTTTTACTAAGTTTCTATTTCTAGTAAGTTACTATTTTTATAAAGTTTCCATTTTTAGAAAGTTTCTTATTTTACTAAGTTTCTATGACTAGAGAGTTTCTACTTTTATGAGTGTTTTTCATTTTAGGATACTTGCCGTATTAGATAAGCTTCCAATCACCCCTTTCCCTTCGAATGGCTAATTTAGATCTAGGGGCTTGAGCCATAGGACCCTTTAAATCGGAAATCCAAACCCTCTGCCTAGAATCTCGTAGAAACCATTCGTCAAGAAAGTTCGAAGATCTATACATCTCTAATACATATCCCAAAATGTTTTTGTGCTACAATATAAGTAGTAGGTTATAGGTGCTAGTAATAGTAATAGTGTATACATGTTAAGTACTAGTATAAGTAGTATTAGGGTTTAAGGTTTTAATATGTATATGTATATATAATTCGTATATATACATAAAAATATTTTTTTTTACATGTATATATGTATATATAAATCTAGGAGTGTTTATGTATATACTTATGAATAACAAGTTTATAATATGAATATGAATTAACAAAGATTAAAGTTTATGTAAATAGTTTAGGGTTTATGTTATACCTTTGAAGATTCAAGATAATTAACAAAGAAAAGATGAACACGATGAAGATGGAAGATCAAAGCCTTAAAAATCTTGAAGAACTCCTTGAAGATTCTTGAAGAACACGAAGAACAAGCTTGAAGATCCGAATACCACAAGAGAGGGAGAGGGAGAGATTGTTTTTGAGAGAGGATTTTGGTGTGATTTGTGAATGAGAAACTAGGAGTCTAGGAGTGTTTATATAGTGCAAGTATTAGAGTGTTAGTCAACATAAGGATGTTCTAATTAATGATTTTATTTTATTTTATAATTTTTAGTCAACAAAAGGTGGTACTAGTTTATAATTAGTCAACATAAGGATGTACTAGTTTATACTTTATTTTTAGTCAACATAAGGATGTAATTGTTTAAGATTCTTTAGTCTCATTATTATTACTATTATTATTATTATTATGTTTATTATTATTTTTACATTTACTACATGATAAGTATTATTTTCTTTTTACTAATTCATGACTTGTATTTATTTTTATTTAGTTCCCAATTGTTTTATTATTTATATAAATGTCACTTTTTATTTATTACTTATAGATTAATAGTTATAAATAATAATATTGAAATGCATAAATTTTAATTAGCAGTGAGTGTCGAATAAAAGTTTATTATTTGGTCAACGTTAAATTGATTGTGTATATAACAACCCTTAAATAATTAATACGTATAGTCAGACAGTAAATCCTAGGGTCATTTCAGTAATTTCAGAAGTCAAAAAGTGAGGGTTGTTATACCGGGTGCCTACAATTTATAGAATACTCTTATACACTTGCGAGTGTACATATATTTATAAACGGAAATCTTGTGGTCTATTAATATATTGAAATGATTGTTATGATAAACCTATGAACTCACCAACCTTTTGGTTGACACTTTAAAGCATGTTTATTCTCAGGTATTAAAGAAATATTCCGCTGTGCATTAGCTCATTTTAAGGATATTACTTGGAGTCATTCATGGCATATTTTGAAAGACGTTGCATTCGAGTCATTGAGTTCATCAAGATTATTATTATGTCAATTATAGTTGGATGTATTATGAAATGGTGTGCATGCCGTCAATTTTCGTTGTAAAGAAAGTTTGTCTTTTAAAAACGAATGCAATGTTTGTAAAATGTATCATATAGAGGTCAAAATACCTCGCGATGTAATCAACTATTGTGAATCGTTTATAATGTATATGAACGGGTCCTTTCAGATGTTGCTGAAGCTGGTAAGTTTTGCACCATATTCTACAAATTAATTACTCAAGCACGAAGTTCGTTGACTTCTTCGATTACTCCGGGATGATTGTCGATAAGAACGAGCGAATGGCTAAGGTTTAGAATCTGAGATATTATGTAATCATGACGAGATATTCGGGAAATGAGGGTGAAAATGATATTTCGGACTGGTTCACCGGTAAGTGCTTCAGGTTCTTCACCAAGAGGTGAATTCGGTTGATGGAAGGGATCACCTTCTTTACGTCTCCACTGGTTAAGTAGACTACGAACCCCAGGTGAATTGATGATGGCTGATTGGTTGATTCATTCTGGTGACACTGCTTTCGGAGCTTAGGTGAAACTCCATATCGGAATAGCAGTCGGAATCCGAGGAATTCGAACTGGTTGAGGGATTCATCTCGTACGATCAGATGAAGGATTTTCGATAAGAAATAGATTATTGGATGTAGATTAGTACCCTGCAATACATAATTTACATATGCATATATAATACTAAAATCCCATAAGTTACGGAGGAATCTACGGAAGCTGTCAGGCAAAGGTAACAATAAAGATACGCTAAGATATGAATTTATCTATACACTGTCTATGCAATAGAGGCAGTAAGACGTGTCTAGACTTAAGAATGATAAGCAGATAATTTCCTACGAATGATAAGTAGATGATTTTCGACTAGAAATGATAAGCAAAACTTTTGACATGCAGACACGGTCGAAGTCCAGCCTCACTAATACATCTTAACGACTATAAGTTAGA